>NW_021836205.1:7500-10000 GCF_006345805.1 Octopus sinensis
GCATATCAGTATTTAGTTCAATATGTTGGTTTCAGGATTCGACTTTTCTTTTACTCTTTTTAGTCTTTTACTTGTTTCAGTTTTTTTTTTACTGTGGTCATGCTGGAGCACCGCCTTTAGTCGAGCAAATCGACCCCAGCACTTATTCTTTGTAACCATAGTACTTATTCTGTCGGTCTCTTTTGCCGAACCGCTAAGTGACGGGGACGTAAACACACCAGCATCGGTTGTCAAGCAATGTTGGTGGGGGGACAAATACAGACACACACACACACACACACACGCACATATATATCTAGATATATATACGACGGGCTTCTTTCAGTTTCCGTCTACCAAATCCACTCACAAGGCTTTGGTCGGCCCGAGGCTATAGTAGAAGACACCTGCCCAAGGTGCCGCGCAGTTGGACTGAACCCGGAACCATGTGGTTAGTTAGCAAGCTACTTACCACACAGCCACTCCTATGCCTATAAAAAATGTGCAGTGCTTAACTGGTACATATTCCATCGACCCCGCAGGATGAGTGGCAATTCCGACCTTTGCGGAATTTGAAAACTGAACCTCGGGACAGACGTAATGCCTATTTTTTTACTGCCCACAAGAGGCTACACACAGGGGGGACAAACAAGTACAGACAAACGGGTTAAGTTGATTACATCGACCCCAGTGCGTAACTGGTACTTATTTAATCAACCCCGAAAGGATAAAAGGCAAAGTCAACCTCGGCAGGATTTGAACTCAGAACGTAGCGGCAGACGTAATACCTATTTCTTTACTACCCACAAGGGGATGCAACATAGAGGACAAACAATGACAGACAAAGGGATTAAGTCGATTATATCGACCCCAGTGCGTAGCTGGTACTTATTTAATCGACCCCGAAAGGATGAAAGGCAAAGTCGATCTCGGCGGAATTTGAACTCAGAACGTAACGGCAGACGTAATACATATTTATTTACTACCCACAAGGGGCTAAACACCGAGAGGGCAAAGAAGGGCAGACAAAGGGATTAAGTCGATTATATCGACCCCAGTGCGTAGCTGGTACTTATTTAATCGACCCCGAAAGGATGAAATGCAAAGTCGACCTCGGCGGAATTTGAACTCAGAACGCAGCGGCAGACGAAATACCGCAATGCATTTCGCCTGGCGTGCTAACGATTCTACCAGCCCTAGAGTATAAAAATTTTAAATTTCAACAGTTAGTTGTTAACCGTCTGCGTAAATATAATTATACGTAAATGCATGATCCGTTGTTTTAGTAGAAACTCATTACGGGACGAGCGGACATCGGGAGAAAAATATCAGAGGAAGAATTTACACTCAGAACGTAGCGGCAGACGAAATACCGCTAAGCATTTCGCCTGGCGATTCTGCCAGCTTGCTAATGATTCTGCCAGCTTTCCGACTAGTACCTTTGTTTTATAGATTCACAGAAGGATTAAAAATGAGCTGACGTACCGTTTCTGGATTTCAGCTTAGAACGTAAAAAGTTGTAAGATGAGTGTCTCCAAGCATGTTCTCCAAAATTTTACTTATTCTATCACGATAACCTCTCACGGCTTCTGATCTTAACTAACTGTAAGTGTTATGTATGTTTTCTTTCGGCGTAAAAATTCGGCTACAGCAAATATTCTGCTCAATACAAAAAATATTTCAGTTTTGAAATTAGATTTGAACTTAGCACCTAAGGGGACGTAATATAAGCAATTGGAAGTGTTATTATGTGCATGTTTCCTCTTGGTATAAAAGATCGACTACAATAAATATTCTGCTCGGTATCACAGATTTGCTTCTCAGTTCCTTGACCTTAACCAGTTGAGTATGTCCCTTAGTAGTGGAAAATATTTCAGTTTTGAAATTAGATTTGAACTTAGCACCTAAGGGGACGTAATATAAGTAATTGAAGTGTTATTAGTGCATGTTTCCTCTTGGTATAAAAGATCGACTACCATAAATATCTGCTCGGTATCACAGATTTGCTTCTCAGTTCCTTGACCTTAACCAGTTGAGTATGTCCCTTAGTAGTGGAAAATATTTCAGTTTTGAAATTAGATTTGAACTTAGCACCTAAGGGGACGTAATATAAGTAATTGGAAGTGTTATTATGTGCATGTTTCCTCTTGGTATAAAAGATCGACTACAATAAATATTCTGCTCGGTATCACAGATTTGCTTCTCAGTTCCTTGACCTTAACCAGTTGAGTATGTCCCTTAGTAGTGGACAATATGTGCGTTTCTGATCATGATCAACTCATGGACACAAGCAACGATTTCTTTACCGAATTGTTACTGGCGACGGCAAATGGTGCCTGTACATCAATATGAAGCAGCGTAAGGAATGGCTTAGCCGCGGTAAACAAGCAACAGCGCGCGTGAATCAAGATCTTCATCCGCGTAAAACGATGTTGTGCTTATGGTGGGACTGGGAATTGAGAGCTTGGTTGGATCAATTTTTTTAGTCGAAATCGGGTGACTTCGAAAAACTTGTTGAACG
>NW_021836205.1:17500-25859 GCF_006345805.1 Octopus sinensis
ACGTACACACACACACACACATATATAATACATATATATATATATGTCCCCATTTTCTATTTTATATATTATATATATATAATTATATATATATATATATATATATATATAGCGGTGTATGTACACTTTGGTTTCTTATACATACATACATATATACATACATACATACATACATACATACATATATATATATATATATATATATATATATATATATATATATATTATATATATATATATAAAGATATATATAATTTATGTTTTATTCATACAACTATGCATACATACATACATATATATATAATATATATATATATATATATATAATATACTATACATATATATATACATCATACATACATACAAACATGCTTACATACATACATACATACATACATACATACATACATACATACATACATACATACATACATACATACATACACACACATAAAAGCGACGTATTTACCTAAATGTCACAACAATCTGCAATCTGATGAGTGAATCTTATAAACAATGTAATCCACGCCGCCAAACCACTACTTCAGGTACTTCACCGCGATTTTATATATTCACAATATTTATCAAATAACATCACCGTTTTCAACAATTCGCTTCAAGAATTTTCTAATCCGAGAATGACAAATAAATAAAATATAAACAAAATACACAAGAAAGAAAAAACCACACCACAAGGAAATCTTGGCTGTTTTCACTAGATTTTAAGCTTCCAAAGGACGCCATTGTTACCAGTAGATGCTACTATGTCAATTATTTTGAAAAACAAGTCGTAAAAACGAAATTATACTTGAAAGAAAAACGTAAAGCAAAAAAAATATTAAATCAATTTTGATAAATATCCTGTCAAACGTCATAGACAAGCGACGTCATAGATAAACAAATACTTCATTTTTACTTTGGGAGCAGAAAAGTCTACCGTTATTTTTTTTCCCTAGTTAAGTGACGTGAAAAGAAAATGGCGGTTTCATATGCGTCTTGCAGGAAATATGCTGTTGTGTTTGTTGTTCTTGGTGTTGTACTTCGTGGGACATTAGCTGAAATATGTAGCGATGGTAAGTACTGCTAATGCTCTTCGTAATACTTAATACTCTTGCAGGGGACACTACAAACACATACCGTTGGGAACAGAATCAGATTTACTGGTAAGACCAGAAGAAAAAAAAAATCCTGGTAATTTTCATTATTGACACTGAAAAAACGGAGTCCTTAATTCGTCGGGTAAAATGCTTCACAACATTTGTTCTGACTAAGGCGGCGAGCTGGCAGGAACGTTAGCACGTCGGGCGAAATGCTTAGCGGTATTTCGGCTGCCGTTACGTTCTGAGTTCAAATTCCGCCGAGGTCGACTTTGTCTTTCATCCTTTCGGGGTCGATAAATTAAGTACCAGTTACGCACTGGGGTCGATATAATCGACTTAATCCATTTGTCTGTCCTTGTTTGTCCTCTCTGTATTTAGCCCCTTGTGGGTAATAAAGAAATAGGTATTTCGTCTGCCGCTACGTTCTGGGTTCAAATTTCGCTGAGGTCGACTTTGCCTTTCATCCTTTCGGGGTCTATTAAATAAGTACCAGTTATGCACTGGGTTCGATATAATCGACTTAATCCATTTGTCTGTCCTTGTTTGTCCTCTCTGCGTTAAGCCCCTTGTGGGTACTAAAGAAATAGGTATTTCGTCCGCCTTTACGTTTTGAGTTCAAGTTACGCCTTGGTCGACTTTGTCTTTCATCCTCTCGGGGTCGATAAATTAAGTACCAGTTACGCACTGGATCAATGTGATCGACTTAATCCCTTTGTCTGTCCTTGTTTGCCCCTCTATGTTTAGCCCCCTGTGAGCAATAAACAAATAAGAAACGTTAGCATGCCGAGTATATTGTTTGTCTTTATATTCTGAGTTAAAATTTCGCCGAGGTCGACTTTGCCTTTCATCCTTTCGGGGTCGATAAATTAAGTACCAGTTACGCACTGGATCAATGTGATCGACTTAATCCCTTTGTCTGTCCTTGTTTGCCCCTCTATGTTTAGCCCCTTGTGGGCAGTAAAGAAATAAGAAACGTTAGCATGCTGGGTATTTTGTCTGTCTTTATATTCTGAGTTAAAATTTCGCCGAGGTCGACTTTGCCTTTCATCCTTTCGGGGTTTGATAAATTAAGTACCAGTTACGCACTGGATCAATGTGATCGACTTAATCCCTTTGTCTGTCCTTGTTTGCCCCTCTATGTTTAGCCCCCTGTGAGCAATAAAGAAATAAGAAACGTTAGCATGTCGAGTATTTTGTCTGTCTTTATATTCTGAGTTAAAATTTCGCCGAGGTTGACTTTGCCTTTCATCCTTTCGGGATCGATAAATTAAGTACCAGTTGCGTACTGAGGTCGATCTAATCGACTGGCCCTCTCCCCCCCCAAATTTCGGGCCTTGTGCCTAGAGTAGAAAAGAATGTTTGTTCCGACTACCTGCGTTCGGAATTGAAATCCCGTCGAGGATAATTTAATTTTCAACTTTTCGGAGCCTGATAAAAATATACCGCTCCAGAGAGATGGACTTGCGGAACTGTAGGAATGTGCAACCATATGCCTTTTGCTGTTTGTTCCGTGTCTTTGCATTCAGAGCTCAAATCACGCTTTGGCCAATTTGGATGGTAGAATCAACCCATCATCCGGTTGAACACCACCATATGGGTGTATGGGCGTCATAAGCGGAGCTCATTCTCTTGCAAGCACTCGAACGTGGCTTCCTTTCCGAGGATGCCTTCTCCCTTCCTTCCCAACAGTATTTGAAACCCTGTGGAAGATCATGAGAAATAACTCCCACCACCACCACCACCACCTTGAGTAAAGAAAAACAAAACAAAAACAAAACTAAAAGTGCAATTCTAATTGAACTTTCGAGCTGCACCCTTGATCACATGACCAAACTTGCACATTCGATCAATGATTCTTTCTCCTCGACCCGGACTTAATATTGATTTAATTGAGCATTTCATAGATCACGTCACCCTTTACATCATGACATTTCTGTGATACACGATCCCTATTGATCTTTTTCTCTTTTCTTTTTTTTCTTTTTTTCTTTCCTTTTTACGACCCCTTATGATCGAAAAACTACCCCATTTTTTTTTCTCCCCAAAAAGAAAAGGTCTACTTTGTAATTTGTCCCGTCTGTGTTCAGCCCTGTGTGGCTAATAAAGAAACATATTATAAATTCATATCCACAGTAAACCCCATTATATATGCATTCGGAGGCGCAATGGCCCAGTGGTTAGGGCAGTGGACTCGCGGTCATAGGATCGCGGTTTCGATTCCCAGACCGGGCGTTGTGAGTGTTTATTGAGCGAAAACACCTAAAAGCTCCACGAGGCTCCGGTGATCCCTGCTGTACTCTTTCACCACAACTTTCTCTCACTCTTACTTCCTGTTTCTGTTGTACCTGTACTTCAAGGGGCCGGCCTTGTCACTCTCTGTGTCACGCTGAATATCCCCGAGAACTACGTTAAGGGTGCACGTGTCTGTGGAGTGCTTACACGTTAATTTCACGAGCAGGCTGTTCCGTTGATTCGGATCAACCGGAACCCTCATCGTCGTAACCGACGGAGTGCTTCCAGATATATGCATTGATTATTCATTCGTCGTCTCAACGATGAGCATCTAGTCATCCTGAAGATTACCGATGACTTGCGATTTACGTCTTGCGACTTGCCAGGTGACTTCGTTTAAAGTGAGGAAGAGTTGTTTACCGTCTCTTTACTCTCCCGTCCGTGACCATCTTCAGTCCGGAGACAAGACCAGGTCGAAATAATTGGAGATCGGGACGAATGCTGTGGATGACCAAGATGTCTTAATTTTTGCCTCATCTTCCTCTACGTTGACCATAAAGGTTTCTTCTGCAGAGTCCACTGGATCTAGTCTCCACACGCATAGGTAATCAAGCCCTAACTCACTAAGAATTATAAACCCGTTGGCAAGCCTCACATGGTTTAGTCCGCCATTCAAAGTGCGGCGAGCTAGCTGAAACGTTAGCACGCCGGGCGAAATGCTTAGTGGTATTTCGTCTGTCTATACGTTCTGAGTTCAAATTCCGCCGAGGTCGACTTTGCCTTTCATCCTTTCGGGGTCGATAAATTAAGTACCAGTTACGCACTGGGGTCGATGTAATCGACTTAATACCTATGTCTGTCCTTGTTTGTCCCCTCTGTCTTTAGCTCCTTGTGGGTAATAAAGAAATTGGTATTTCGTCTGCCCTTACGTTCTGAGTTCAAATTCCGCCGAGGTCGACTTTGCCTTTCATCCTTTCAGGGTCGATTAAATAAGTACCAGTTACGCACTGGGGTCGATGTAATCGTCTTAATCCGTGTGTTTGTCCTTGTTTGTCCCCTCTATGTTTAGTGCCTTGTGGATAATAAAGAAACAGGTATTTCGTCTGTCCTTACGCTCTGAGTTCAAATTCCGCTGAGGTCGACTTTGCTTTTCATCCTCTCAGGGTCGATAAATTAAGTACCAGTTGCGTACTGGAGTCGATCTAATCGATTGGCCCCCTCCCCCCAAAAAAATTTCGGGCCTTGTGCCTAGAGTAGAAAAGATTCAAAGTGATACACCGGAGTGTTGCTGCTGTTTCATGTAAACAGATGTTTAGAGTCGTAGGCGAGAGAAGGGTGTCAGGTGGAGACCAAAGCTGACGAACCACTCCCCCAGAGCCACCTTTCCTTATCACCCCATACCTCCCCATATTAACCTCATTGTCACACACGCACGCACGAACACACACACAAGCACCGTTACAGTTATACACACAACTATACATATTCACTAAGACAACTCTCGCTGTTAAACTAACATTGTCAATTGCAGCCACCAACGTTTGCCATAACTAT
Organism: Octopus sinensis; assembly: GCF_006345805.1. Lineage (NCBI taxonomy): Eukaryota > Metazoa > Mollusca > Cephalopoda > Octopoda > Octopodidae > Octopus > Octopus sinensis. The sequence goes on from NW_021836205.1 coordinate 22,387, forward strand.
GATAGCGTATCCAACGACAAACTACAGTCGCAGGTTCAAAAGGAGTTACAGGCCAGCTACATGTACCAGTCATACGTAAGTCTTTGTGAATGCGTTCTCCATCGAGCATCTTTGGTTTCTCCAGTTTTTGCTTCTTAAAAATTATTTTACTCTACTCTTTCACTCTTTTACTCAATTAGGATTCCAACTTGCTATATATATATATATATATATATATATATTATATATATATATATATATATATATATATATATATATTAAAAAAGGAGATGTGGAACACGAGTTGTGATATATAAAAAAAGGAAATGAAGAAAATGCTGACAAATAATTAAGTAAGGGAGAGTGTATTTAATTAGGTGGAAGTTCTTTTTACTTAAATTATTTTGTCAGCATTTCTTCATTCCTTTATATATATATATATATATATATATATATATATATATATATTATAGGTATATATACTCTTTACTCTCTCTTTTACTCTTTTACTTGTTTGAGTCATTTGATTGCGGCCATGCAATACTTATTTCTATCGGTATTTTTTTGCCAAACTGCTAAGTTACGGGGACATAAACACACTAGTATCGGTTGTCAAACGATGTTGGGAGGACAAACACAGACACATAAGCACACACACGCATATATATACATATACATATATACGACAAGCTTCTTTGAGTTTCCGTCAACCAAATTCACTCACAAGGCTTTGGTTGGCCCGAGGCTATAGTTGAAGACACTTGCCCAAGATGCCATGCAGTGGGACTGAACCCGGAACCATGTGGTTGGTAAGCAAGCTACTTGCCGCACAGCCACTCCTGCGCCTATATATCTATATATAAGTACTGGAATCGATTCATTCAGTTAAAACTTCTTCCAGGCAGTCGGTGCCCCAGCATAGCTGCAGTCAAATGAATGTAAAAAAGTAAAAAGTTATATCAACATCCGGAGAAAATGCAAAATTGATGTTAAATATATTGAACCTTAAATCATAAAGAGATGTAACTAAATAACGCAAATTCATTTGTCCGCCACTCTACCAATTCTACCAATGTTATCAGCTTTCAATGTATTCCCCCTTTAACCGTTTCCCCTTTTCATTTTAGTCATACTTTTTCGGTCGAAGCGACATCGCTCTGCCAGGAATCTCCAAGTTCTTTGCCAGAGAATCGCTAGAAGAACGATCCCATGCTGACAACCTCATAGAATACATCAACAAACGTGGAGGTAGAATTGCTTTTAAAGACATTAAGGTAAGAAAGAATTCTCGTTTGCTATTTACGTCGATTTTCGTTCCGCATCAGTTGCAGCCAGTTTCTCAAACACAGAAAATGTGAAACGCTGCTGGCTTTCTTCTCTGCAACATAGTCAAAACTTCACCCTGAAAAAGACTGACTGAAACTTTGGGTATTCCACTCGCCAAGGCAATTCCACTGTACTCTTTCTGTTGCTGTTTCCAAATGATATAAATTTTGCCAACGCAGTCCAGCTCTGATCTCCTTAGATTTTGCTTTATATGTTATATATAAATGCCAAATTTCCCTGTAAGCATTAACAATCTTAAGGTTATAGCAGAGGATACTCGCCCATTGTATTACACTGTGGCACGTAAACCAGAACCAAATGGTTACAAAGCAAAACTTCAAAAGCGTAGAAAATACGTCTGCATTTATACTTATAATATATAGCTCAGTGGTTAGAGCGTCGGGGCCGCAATCATGAGGTAGTGAGTTCGATTCCTGGACCGTGCTGTGTGCCGTGTTCCTGAGTAAGACACTTTGTTTCACATTGCTCCAGTTCACTCATCTGTAGAAATGTGTTGCGACGTCACTGGGGGTCAAGCAGTATAATATTGATATATTATGTTATTGTTTGTTCCTTCTCGAGCCACGCCTGACTCATAAGGGCCGGTTTTCCGGTTTCCTTGGCGTATAGGTTTCCCCACCTTGATGGGACGCCGGTCCGCAACATGCAGGAGGAAAGAGTGAAAGAAAGTTGTGGCGAAAGAGTCAGCAGAAGTTCGCCATTACCTTCTGCCGGAGCCGCGTGGAGCTTAGATGTTTCGCTCCTAAACACACACATCGCCCGGTATGAGGTTCGAAACCGTGATCCCTCGACAGCGAGTCCGCTGCTCTAACCACTAGGCCATGTGCCTCCATATAGATATATTATAGACAGAGAATATTATAGATAGATTATGTCTTGAATTTCATCCCTTACTTAAGATGTTTCCTTCTTGACGTAAAGTGAAACTATAGTTTTCAAAGTTGTCTCGAAAGACATTCAATACTACTTCTGATGTCGTAAAAGATGTCTGAGCTGTCGAAAGAGGTGATCTTCAGAAGTTGTGAGATATGGGTTGTATGCCAGCTGTTCAAGTAATTCGAAACCCAATTTAGCTTCAATGGTGTGGGTGACCGTTTATGGACGTGCATTGTTACTCTTTTACTCTTATACTCGTTTACTTGTTTCAGTCATTTGACTGTGGCCATGCTGGAGCACCGCCCTTAGTCGAGCAAATCGACCCCCAAGACTTATTCTTTGTAAGCTTAGTACTTATTATATCGGTCTCTTTTGCCGAACCGCTAAGCGACGGGGACGTAAACACACCAGCATCGGTTGTCAAGCGATGTTGGGGGGACAAACACAGACAAACAGACATACACCCCCCATACATATATATATATATACATATATACGACGGGCTTCTTTCAGTTTCCGTCTACCAGATCCACTCACAAGGCTTTGGTCGGCCCGAGTCTATTGTAGATGATACTTTGCCCAAGGTTCCACGAAGTGGTACTGAACCCGGAACCATGTGGTACTTACCACACAGCCACTCGGGCAAATAACATGCGTTTTAACAATAAAATCCCACATTTCTTGCGCATTACCGGTTTCATTTTGTTGGCCAGCATTTCACTGCGACCTCCATTAGCGACTCTGGGCCCTCTTTTCTTGGTAATGTTCCAGTACAGACCCTTTTGCGTCTCCAAAAGTTAGCATCCCGTTTTGTGCAGAAGGTTGAGACTTGAATTTCTTTTACGCTGGCGATTCCGAGTGTTTCCATTCCATACTCCGCCTTTTGGATTCTGGCTCCAAGTGATGGATCCGGGATTCATTTCTTGGGACTTTCCTCTCTTCAAAATACTTCACCTTCATCCACACTTGTCGCATATCACGTCGTGCTGATTCAGGTTCAGAAATATCTGAAGTGGTATTGTGATACCTCTTAATCTATTCATTCACATACAAGTTTTATTTCACGTATAAAAAATCCATTTGGCCAAACAAACGAATGCTTCATTGTGACGATGGACGGATAATGCAGAAGCTTTGCCAAATTCTTTTGTTCATTTCATTATAGTTCAATATTTTGATTGTTGAAATAATCGTTTGTGACACTCTGGCAAAAACAAAACAAATGTGATACATCGTTATTTATTTTCTATTTACAGTATTCTGAGACTTGC
>NW_021836206.1:0-7500 GCF_006345805.1 Octopus sinensis
CGTGTATTGCATTCAATCATTCTCACTATCTCAATATCATTCTCTCCTTCCTCATACACACACATACGCAGGCACACACACACACACACACACACCACATACACACACACACACACACACACACACACACACATACGTATGCATGTATCTATGTATGAATATATTCATGTACGTCCGTTTGGATAGCCATAGATATGTGTATATATATATATAATATATATATTGGATACATATATGTATATGCATATATACATATATATATATGCATATATATATATATACATATATATGCATATATACATACATATATACATATATATGCATATATATATATACATATATATGCATATATGCAAACGTATATACATATATGCATTCTTGTACAAACATATATGTATGTATGTAATTATAAATATAAACATAGAAAGCACACACACACCCACACACACACACACGCGCATATATATATAAGTATATCACATTGCAAATGTATACATATATATATATATACATTTGTGTGTCTGTATATATACATATATATAAATAAGTATGTATGTGTGTATGGATGTATGTGTTTCTGCCCCTGTGTGTGTGTGTGTGTCTGTGTGTGTGTGTGTGTCTGTGTGTGTGTGTGTGTCTGTGTGTGTGTGTGTGTGTGTGTGTGTGTGTGTGTGTGTGTGTAGTGAGATGCACTTGGTAGGTATTCTTTAACATTTGAATTAGCTGCAACGCAATTATATTTACAAATGTTATCCATCTTTTTGTGCATGCCCAGTATAAACAATGTAAATTACTTCTTGATTAGATTGGAGACTTGTGCATGGAAGAAGAAGGAGAAAAAGAAGAGAAAGAGGAGGAGCAGGAGGAGGAGAAGAAGATGGGGAGAAAACAAGAGGAGGAGGGGGAGGAGAAGAAGAAGAAGAAATAGGAGGGAAAAAGAAAACAAACTTAAACAATGTGTCCAACCTTTTACCTAAAGGCTTGTGTGGCTTTCATATGTCAAATCGAATTAATCGGAGATTCAACAATGATTGATTTTTATTCTTGCTACCCAGCAGATGTATATGTGTGTGTGTGCGTGTGCGTGTATATATATATATATATATATATATATATATACACATATGTATATATATATATATGTATATATATACATACACACATGCCCATAGACATAAAATAACACACATCACATATACATACGAATATACATATTTATATTTCCATCAATGTACGTGTACATATGAACAGATATATATATATATATAATATATATATATCAGTACACACACATACACACACACATCTATATGTATATAAATATTTATGCAAGTATATATGTATGTATGAATGTATTTGCGTATGTATGTATGTATGTATGTATGAATGTATGTATGTAGGTATGTATATATGTATTACGTATGTGTTATAAGAAAAAAGGCATTTATACACATGAATATATGAATGTATGAATATATATATTAACTGAATATTTCCTCAATATTAAATGAATATGAAGAAATTAAATATGGGTATGTGAGTCTCTATTTCTCACCCCGGTCTCTCCCTTTCTCCCTTTCTCTCACTCTATCTCTCTACATCTTTCAAGTTCCTTCTGTTAGTGTGTGTCTATTTATATATATATATGCATATATATATATATATATTTCTTTATTACCCACAAGGGGCTAAACACAGAGGGGACAAACAAGGACAGACATAGGTATTAAGTCGATTACATCGACCCCAGTGCGTAACTGGTACTTAATTTATCGACTCCGAAAGGATGAAAGGCAAAGTCGACCTCGGCGGAATTTGAACTCACAACGTAACGCAGACGAAATACCGCTAAGCATTTCGCCCGGCGTGCTAACGTTTCTGCCAGCTCGCCGCAGATATATATATCGTCATGTTAGACCGCTGAACTGTACAAGTTTTTTTCCATTTTTTAAAATTCCGTCGCTATATCTTTTCTCATTCGTTTCTCTTGAAGAGCGTAGGCTCGAAATGTTAAAGACCTCTACATTTTTCTCGAGTGTCAAAGTAATGCACTTGCTTGTTGTTCATACACCTCTCTTCGTCTTCTGTGTTTTCTATAAATTTCAACTATATATGAGTGTGTGTGTGTGCGCGTGTGTGTGTTCGGAATGTGTCTGTATGTATGCGATTCTATAAATACATATATACATATATACATACATACGAAATAGACATGCATGTGAATTTCAGTATACATGGGCATATATATCTATATCTTTTCACTTACAACTGATATACTCATTTACTCTTTTCCTTGTTTCAGTCATTTGACTGCGGCCATGCTGGAGCACCGCCTTTAATCGCGCAACTCGACCCCGGGACTTATTCTTTTGTAAGCCCAATACTTATTCTATCGGTCTCTTTTGCCGAACCGCTAAGAAACGGGGACATAAACACACCAGCATCGGTTGTCAAGCAATGCTAGGGGAACAAACACAGACACACAAACACACACATGCATATATATATATATATATATACATATATACGACGGGCTTCTTTTCAGTTTCCGTCTACCAAATCCACTCACAAGACTTTGGTCGGCCCGAGGCTATAGTAGAAGACGTTTGCCCAAGGTGCCACGCAGTTGACTGAACCCGGAACCACGTGGTTGGTAAACAAGCTACTTACCACACAGCCATAAATATATATATATATATATATATATATTTATATACATATATGCATATATACGACAGGCTTCTTAAGTTTCGTCTACCAAATCCACTCACAAGCTTTGGTCGGCCCGAGGCTATAGTAGAAGACACTTGCCCAAGGTGCCACGCAGTGGGACTGAACCCGGAACCACGTGGTTGGTAAACAAATACTACCAAACAGCCATATATATATATAATATATATATATATAATATATATATATATATATATATATGTATATGTATATATATATGTATGTATATATGTATATGTTTGTGTGTCTGTGTGTTGCCACCCCCAACATCGCTTGACAACCTATGCTGGTGTTTTTTATGCCCCCTGGTACCTAGCGGTTCGGCAAGATTGACCGATATAATATGTACTTGGCTGACAAAGAATAAGTACTGTTGTCGATTTGCTCGGCTAAAGGCCGTGTTCCAGCATGGCCGCAGTCAAATGACTGAACAAATGAGAGAATAAAAGAATAAGGGAATCATGTAAATTCTTGTGTTTCGTAAGGCGATTAATGGCCTGCTCCGTTGAAGATTTTATTTCTCCTCAAACCGGTCTGTGTTGAAAAACCTTCTGAAGAGAACACTTGCTGCTACCAAGAACAGCAAATACAGGAAAGGCACCGGTCGAGGTAATGCACGTTTAAACACATACAGAGAATTGTAGCTATATGTATGTATCTATATATATTATATATATATATATATATAATATATATATCTATATTATATATATATATAATATATTAGGGAATATCCAAATTTACAGGGAAAAAAATCAGATTTAGGAAAAATCGATTTTCTATATGTAAAATATTATAAAATATTATTAGAGACAAAACCACTATTTTCCAAAACAAACAAGGAAAGACTTAATCAATACATTAAAATTTTAATAAATAGTCAAAAAACCGCCACTACAATCGTTTCTTGTCTTGATCGACAATCTTCAGGTGGACTTCCAATCTAAAAAAATCAATATTTTAAAATATAAAATAATAATTTTAAAATAATTAAAGTATGAATGAAAAAATATAAGTATATAATCCATATATAACCTATCTATAATCCATATATAATCAATATATAAACAATATATAAACTAAAAAACTATCACAATTAATTAAATATAAAATATAAAATATAAAATATAAAATATAAAACAAAACAAAAAAATAAATAATAATAAATAATAATAAACTATATATACACCCATACACATATACCTAATTATATATAACCATATCTAACGACATACACTAAATCACACACCTATATATAAATCCCTATACATACACATAAAAATGTCTAGGCAACTATAAATAAATAAAATAGCTAAATACTATATTAACTGAATATTTCCTGAATATTAAATGAATATGAAGAAATTAAATATGGGTATGTGAGTCTCTATTTCTCACCCCGGTCTCTCCCTTTCTCCCTTTCTCTCACTCTATCTCTCTACATCTTTCAAGTTCCTTCTGTTAGTGTGTGATATAATGCCTCATATATGTATATGCGTATAAGTGTGTTTGTGCGATTTCTTGTAGTATCGTACAAAATATAATTCGCTGCATATATATATATATACATATATATATTTATACATATATGTATATGTATATATATATATATATATATATTATAATATGTACATATATATGTATACATATATATACAATATATATGGTATTCATATACACACACACACACATATATATATATGTTACAACTCACATCCATATATAATATAATATATATATATAATATATATATATATATAATATAATATAAGATATATATATAAATATGAATGGCGCATCACAAACTTCTCATTATTGTAAACAGTATTTTAAACAATGGACCTATAGAAACCTCATTGCAGTTTACCCATAAACTCTGCGACAGAACAATGCAATCTATATTAATATATTTTCACTGAAAAATCTATTACACTACTCCAGCCATTCGGTGTAAAGTTGTAAGCGAGGACATCAGCAGTGGGGAAGTGGATCTTTAAACAAGCGTCCGCCATTAATAAGGAATTGGGTTAGCGAGAATCTCGCAGGAAGAAGACATGACACGCAACGAGTTACCGTTTTGCTATAAAAGCATGTGTAACTTACATACGTTTAAAATAAAGAAAGAACAAGATGTACTTGCATCTTCCTTTGTATCTCTCCTCTCCTCTTAATCGTTATATATATATCGTTTATATATATATATATATATATAATATATATATATATATATATATATTATATATATATATATATTATATATATATTATAATATATTATACTATATATATATATATATATATTATATATATATATATATATATATATATATATAGGCGCAGGAGTGGCTGTGTGGTAAGTAGCTTGTTAACCAACCACATGGTTCCGGGTTTCAGTCCCACTGCGTGGCATCTTGGGCAAGTGTCTTCTGCTATACCCCTGGCCGACCAATGCCTTGGAGTGGATTGGTAGACGGAAACTGAAAGAAGCCTGTCGTATATATGTGTATATATATATATATGTGTGTGTTTGTGTGTCTGTATTTGTCCCCCTAGCATCGCTTGACAACCGATGCTTGTGTGTTTACGTCCCCATCACCTAGCGGTTCGGCAAAAAAGAGACCGATAGAATAAGTACTGGGCTTACAAAGAATAAGTCCCGGGGTCGAGTTGCTCGATTAAAGGCGGTGCTCCAGCATGGCTGCAGTCAAATGACTGAAAACAAGTAAAAGAGTAAAAGAGTATATATATATATATATAGAAAGAGAGAGAGAGAGAGAGAGAGAGAGCAGTTGTATACTGTCAACTTAACGTGGCAGTCCGATAAAGGGAATCACACCATCGCTATTTAGCGATATATATATATATATATATATATATATACACCGGAGTAAACACATAAATGTGAAACAAGGTGGAAAAAAAGAGTATTCAGATTCCAGGGGTAAATTGTAACAAAACACTCTGACGAACGGGAACGCGAAACTCCGAGTAACAGGTTTTGTTGAATTTCGGCTGCTTTTAAATAAAGTATATATATATATGCATACACACACAAACATTTACGATGTTCAAGTGTATACAGCTTTATTTCTTTGTTGCTATAACTACGTGCTTAAAACATTAAGCTAGAGTCACGTTATCTGATTGAGTCACAGTAATAAATTAAATACCTTTACAAAGATGAAAAGATTGCCGAACAAACTACAGGATGTTAGATATTATTCACGAATAAGAATCCACAATTTATTTATTGTCAAAAATCTTAACTGGATAAACTCATTTTCTGAATAAACTCAGCTTAGTAATGTCCGTGATTATGCGATTATATCATCATAATAATCAAAAAACAAAATGTTCTATGAGCTGGTAATTCTTTTCAGCTGAGAAAAATCTCAGAAGAATTTGCTATTAAAGCTTTTTGAAAACTGCATTAATATTGCAAAAGAATCAATGATTACACTTGAAACCTTCACACAAAGGCAGGTCGGTGTTTTGTTCTGCGATGAAAATGCTTAACTCAGGAAATCTATTTACCGGTCTTTTATTGTTTTCTGTGGGTTTCTCACAGTGTGAGGTACTTAGAGGATTATATATTTATTTATTGCCCACAAGGGGCTAAACACAGAGGGGAAAAACAAGGACAGACACACGGATTAAGTCGATTACATCGACCCCAGTGCGTAATTGCTATCTTAATTTATCTACCCCGCAAGGATGACAGGCAAAGTCGACCTCGGCGGCAGTTGAAATCAGTACGTAACGGCAGACGAAATACCTATTTCTTTACTACCCACAAGGGGCTAAACACAGAGAGGACAAACAAGGACAGACACACGGATTAAGTCGATTACATCGACCCCAGTGCGTGACTGATACTTATTTAATGGACCCCTAAAGGATGAAAGACAAAGTCGACCTTGGCGGAATTTGAACTCAGAACGTAACGACGGACGATATACGGCTACACATTTCGCCCGGCGTGCTAACGTTTCTTATCTCTTTATTGCCCACAAGAGGCTAAACATAGAGGGGACGAACAAGGACAGACAAACGGACTAAGTCGATTATAACTACCCCAGTGCGTAACTGGTACTTATTTAATCGATCCCGAAAGGATGAAAGGCAAAGTCGACTTCGGTGATATTTGAACTCAGAACGTAGCGGCAGACAAAATACCTATTTCTTTACTACCCACAAGGGGCTAAACACAGAGAGGACAAACAAGAACAGACAAAGGGATTACGTCGATTACTTCGACCCTAGTGCGTAACTGGTACTTAATTTATCGACCCTGAAAGGATGAAAGGCAAAGTCGACCTCGGCGGAATTTGAATTCGGACGTAACGACAGACGAAATACGGCTACGCATTTCGCCCGGCGTGCTAACGTTTCTGCCAGCTCACCGCACTATGCTTAGAGGATTATAACAGCAGATATTGACAGCATGCATCACGAGATCTTTTTAGGTCGGAAGCGGATATTCATAAATTTGGATTCAATTTTCGCCGGCACGGTATTATAGTTAAATTATTCGTTTTGCTATAGGATAGCCTGCGACAACTTGTTTAATATTTATCTATTATCCTCGCAGAGTATGAAATAGATAATTAAATTTAGTAGACGGAATCTGGCTGTGTAGAGATCTGGTCGATGAACCGTGTCTTTTGCTTTGCATTTCATTCCCGTTAGTAAGACACACCCGGTTATAGGATAAAACACTTTGACCTAATATTGGATCACTTCTGAGGAACCCATTGAATATCGTCGCTTC
>NW_021836206.1:12500-25062 GCF_006345805.1 Octopus sinensis
GCAGACGAAATACCTATTTCTTTACTACCCACAAGGGGCTAAACAAAGAGAGGACAAACAAGGATATACAAACGGATTAAATCGATTACATCGACCCCAGTGCTTAACTGATACTTATTTAATCGACCCCGAAAGGATGAAACGTAAAGTCGACTTTGGCGGAATTTGAACTCAGAACGTAACGGCAGACGAATTACCTATTCCTTTACTACCCACAAGGGGCTAAACACAGAGGGGACAAACAAGGACATACAAACGGATTAAATCGATTACATCGAACCCTGTGCGTAAATGGTACTTAATTTATCGACCCCGGAAGAATGAAATGCAAAGTCGACCTCGGCGGAATTTGAACTCAGAACGTAACGGCAGACAAAATACGGCTACGCATTTCGCCCGGCATGCTAACGTTTCTGCCAGCTCGCCGCCTTAGAGCCTTTGTAGATACCGTATTGTTCGTAGTATAAGCATAATCACCGATATGATTCGCCCTTTCAAAGATAACTGCAAACATCGGTTTAAAATTTTCATACCTAATCATAACAATCTATTTTCAAATATCGATTATCTGCGTGGAAAAGGTGTTTCCATGGCGAACTCGTTTGAGAACCGGATGAGGATGATTTCTGGATATCTTCCAGATTTCCAGGCTCACAGCTCAAATTCTGCCCAAATAAACTCTGACTTACAACTTTCCAGGTCAACAGACACAAAATTCTTCTTGTCGTTATTCTCCTCATCATCATCTTCCTTCTTTTCTACCTTTTTCTACCCCCTCCTCCTTCCTCTTCCTTCTTCCTCTCCTCCTACCTCCTCTTATTCTTCCTTTCTTACTCCCCTCCTCCGCCTTCCTTTTCGTCTTCTTCATCTTCTTCTTCTTCTTCATTTTACCTCCTCTTTTTTATCTCTTTCTCCGCCTTCGTGTCCTTCTTCATTTTCCTCCTCTTCTCCTTCCCCATCTCCCCACCTTCCCCTTCTTTTCCTCTTGCTCCTCTTCCGCCTTCCTCTTCTTCTTGTGTGTGTTTGCGTGTCTGTGTTTATCGTCCCACCATCGCTTGACAACCGGTGTTGGCGTCTTTACGTTCCCGTAACTTAGCGGTTCCTCTAAAATTCCAGATCTCGTGCCTCTAGTGGAAAGGCTTATTATTATTATTTGCTTTTGTAGCAGTAGCAGTAGAAGTAGTAGTAGTAGCAGTAGTAGTAGTAGTAGTAGTAGTAGTAGTAGTAGTAGTAGTAGTAGTAGTAGTAATAGTGGAGGAGGAAGAGGAAGAGTAAAGGAGGAAGAGGAGGAGGAAATAATAATAATAATAATAATAATAATAATAATAATAATAATAATGATAATAATAATAATATCACACGTATTGAGAAGAGCATTGTCGATGTGAGAACTGTTGCTGCTCATGTATTTTAATTTAACTTAAAAAAAAAAAAAAATGAACGAACTACTGAGTTTGGTTTAATGGCCTACCAATGTATACTATGAGTTTTTTTGCCCTAGGAGTCGGGAAGACACTCGGCAAGAAATGGAAGCAAATTTGAAAGAAGAAAAAAAAAGTAATAATAATATAATAATAATAATAATAAATAATAATAATAATAATAATAAGAAGAAGAAGAAGAAGAAGAAGAAGAAGAAGAAGAAGAAGAAGAAGAAGAAGAAGAAGAAGAAGAAGAAGAAGAAGAATATATTCCTAAATAATAGGGCTGGTACTTTATTTCTCAATTCTAAAATGCAGAATGAAACATTGAGGGATTTTTAACTCACAGACCAAAATATCGGAACAAATCACACAAGTCATCTTGTCCCCACCGCCCTGACTCTTCTACCACCCACTGCTCATATTTTATGTCGTAATTTGAATAAAACCTGACTAATAATTCTTACTGGTTCGGTAACCATTCCTACTGCCGTTGAGTTAATCAACAACGATGTGTCTGCCTGCCTGTATGTCTGTATGTCTGTCTTATCTACCAATATGAATTCTTGTATCAATACACGAAGCCATTTATTATTAGTACTATAGAATCGCAAGAGACTTCAGCTCTATTTTCGGATATGCCACGTGACTGACAGCGGAATCTATTAATTCCTTTCACTGCAAATAGCCTTTAGCAATGTGAAAAATATTTATTTTGTTAATATCCTTTCATTCTGGCAATACTTCTTTGCAGTATTTTTTTTTTTTGCTTTTCCTTCATCATTTCCTTCCTTTCTTTCACTCCTTTCTCCTTATTGTTTTTATTTTATTTTTGTTTTTCGTTCCTTCGTTTCTTTCTGAAGAAACCTGAAGAAGCTCAGGAACGAACGGTGTCAATTGTCTAAACTAAAACATTGTTTACCCAACCTAAAAAAACAATTTTTATCTAAAATTTATGTCGTGCCAAGGAAAATACTTCTGTGCTGTCACCAGTCAGAACAGAAACAACAGCCAAGTCCTCGTCGACACCCAACAATTTGCATTTAATAAAGTAGTCTCCGCCATCATCTAAAATAACCGAATGGTAACAGCAAATATTTTTCTTTCTTCGTGGTTAGTGCAGGCTTAAAAATAAGAACCAGTTAATCACTGGGGGTCGAGATGATCGATTTATCCTTCTCCCGAAATTGCTGGGCTTCTGTCAAAGTTTGAAATTAATACTTTAAAAGAGGTGGTCATGGTTGGATTATATTCAATCCTTTGCTGTATCAGAGGATGTGTGGATAACCAACAATATATATAAAAATGAGCATTTAGACGATGATAAACAATTAAACAAAAGTGAGGGTCATGGTTGGATTATATTCAATCCTTTGCTGTATCAGAGGATGTGTGGATAACCAACAATATATATAAAAATGAGCATTTAGATGATGATAGACAATTAAACAAACGCGGGGGCCACGGTTGGGATACCATCCTTCAGAGAAAATTTCGATATTACATTGTTGTGTTACTTTACGTTCAGATTTCTAATCACGCCGGCGTTTGTTTAATATTTCCTCCCTTCTAGGGTCGATAAAATATCTGAGCAACATCGAAGAACGCAGTCGACTAAATTCGATTACAGCCTCTTCCCTTCCCTTAAAATGTACGACTGTGTACCTAAGTTTCAAATCGATACGTATATAGCTACATGTGTTCATTTTAAATGCCTGACAATCGTTATTGATTATAAATCGGCTTTTAGTCTAGAAAGCAAATAACTCGTTTGTTTGTTTGTTCATGTCTTTCGTTTTTTCTTTTTACATTTCGAGGTTTTTACTTTTGTTTTTATTATTATTATTTTTTTTTTCTTCAAGAAAATAATCTATCTTCAGAACGGAAAAAGAAAAAAAAGACAACGGTTTCCACTTAATATAAGGTGAGGAGATTACACAGATTCAGAAAGAGGGCAAATGCACACATTTCGTTTTCATTTTCATATAGACAGGAATGTTTAAATCTGAAAGTGAATTTGAGGCAGCGACGAGAGCATGGCGGTGTGGTGGGGGAGGTTTTTTATCTTCGAAACGGTTTAGATTCGAAATAGAATATAGGAAAATGTTTATAATGTTTGCTTAGAAAATTCGTATATCAGGGTTCCAGTTTGATTCCGATTGCACCAAAATGAAATTCCTACATCCGTTTCTTTGTGCAGCCTCTTGTTTCTGAAAAGAGCATGAGGGTAGCGCCCTCGGGTACCTCCTCTATAGGGTCCTACCAGAAGCAACTGTAATCTCCCTTTTCGGCGAAGATTCACATTAGTGACCAACTGTGATTGACAATATTATCCAAGGATATCGTTCTTGGTCTACCCGTTGCTTTTGACTACTGGTTGACTTGTTTCAGCATCTAAAGATATGTGTGTGTGTGTGTGTGTGTGTGTGTGTTTGTAAAAATAAAAGAAAATGGAGATTAAAAAGTCAATAACTGTTTATCATAAACAACAAATTGCAAATTGCTCGTCTTCGCTTCTTACAACCGTTTCGATTGATACTCAAAAATTTAATGTACAAATTTGTACATTAAATTTACATTTATGTGACATGAGTATAATTTCGTCAGACGAAAAAAAAACCTAAAAAGAAGCCCGTCATATATATATAAACAGCAGTTTACAATGTTTCATCAGAAAGATTTACAAACGTCACTAAATGTCATAATCGGCAACATTTCGGACGATTATGCTCCCTGTTAGTGTATATGCTTCCATTCATGTCCGTTAAGGACAGTATCAGAGCGGTTTAGCTCTTATTTCTTGCAATGTAGATGTTTCCTAACACCCTAGCAACGTTGAATAACATATGTAATTATATATACATGCGTGTGTACGCGTGTGTATGTTTGTGTATATCTACGTTTTCGATTACATATGAATGTGTAAGTATGTCTGATTAAGTGTGTACAGACGTTACAATGGTCTTCTGACGGCCAGTTGCTTAATTTATAACATCGTAGATAGATATCGTTTGTTCTTGATTTTGCCTTCGATGCAAATTTTCACTTTACACTCAATTACCTATCTTCGTTATCCGTTCTCTACATCTATGCGTATGTATCTATAGTGGAGCTCCACAAATGCGTATAGGACTATATACTGAGGCTGGTTTTTTCTTTTCTTGTTTTGTAATCTTCAGCAAATTTACTTCCTAAATCAATTCTTCTCATATTGTGCCTCGCACCAATGCATGTGGGTATGTGTGCTTGTAGTCCTGTTTATGCGTCCGACAGCGGCGTATATATATATATATATATATATATATATATATATATATATATATATATATGTGTGTGTGTGTGTGTGTGTGTGTGTGTGTGTGTGTGTGTTTGTGTGTGTGTGTATATATATATATATACATATACATATATGTGTGGGGGGGTGTATTCATGCTTACGTGGCGCTTGTTTGTGTATTTATATACGCATATATAATTACATAGATATATTCCCACTGCAATACATGCACTCGTACACATATATGCAAATCCACACACGCGCACACGGGAATATATATATATATATATATACATAAATATACATGCATATATATATGTGTGAGTATCTGTAAAGAGGAATATATATATATGTAGACACACACATGCACATAAATGTGTGTGTATGTGTACACACCTCCACACACCCACGCACATATATTTCACACATGCATTCACATGCACACACACACACACACACACCACACACACACACACACAGACGCACGGTAGTATCGGACATTGGAAAGTACTTGTCTTTCCACAAAAATTCTCCAAATTACTATAATTAAATATTACAATTTTCTCTTCGTCTTTCCCGTCGTCTGATTATTTAGTTGGTTGGTAAAAATTGTTATGATTTTATTTCAAACATAATGCAGTAATTAAATAAATTTTAAAGTTAATGTAGAGAATAATGACGGAAAGTAAAAAGAGAAAACAAGTAAAAAAAAACACGATTCTAAATGTTAAAAAAAAAAAATATGTAAAATAATTTCATGCAGTACTTATTATTTAATTACCCGTCAATTTCATTTCAAAATGGCGTAGGTAGCGAATCGATCAAGTTCATAGAGTTTATGCATTATTACGTCCGCCTCAGCGAAGTCGGAGGTATTGTTTTTTCAGTCGCGTTTGTTTGTTTGTTTGTTTGTCCTTGGACAAGATATCACAAAAACCGCTGAATGGATTCGGATGAAATTTTCAGGGATGTTTGGCCTCGTGTCTGGCAAGAACTGATTAGACCAGTGGTTTTCAACCTTGGTTCCGCGGAACGTTAGGGTTCCGCCGGTACAGTCCAGGGGTTCCGCAAGAAGTTACAAAACTGCTAAAATCGGCAGTAATTTTTAAATTCTCCTGTGCAGATACGTGTGCATAAGACTATTAAATCATTGCACACGGGTTCCTCGAGCCAGTGGAATGTTTCTTCGGGGGTTCCGCTCCAGCAAAAAGGTTGAAAAGCACTGGATTAGACTGTGGGATCGATCTGGTAAAGGACGAAAATTCTGGATTATTTTTCGGTTTTTTCTTTTTTTTAATGTTTGAGAGCTGACGGGTTCATTTCTAGTATTGTCTTTCGTGAAAGCAGTCGAATTTATTTCAGATATTCTAATTTTTAAAGTCATCTCTGGATAATCGTTGAGAGGACGTGGGTGTTGCCGCGGCGGAGGTTTGCGTTCTCTGAGTGCTCTTGTTTTTTGTTATTCTTAGCAATTAATCATCGTAAATGTACGTCAATAGATATTGTAAGACTTTTATTCTTGTCCTCCTCATAGTTGTTGTATGGTCAGTTACATATCGGGCAGAACTTTCAAGGATATTTGGTCATATATAGTGACCAAAAGACATGGGCTGATACTGATTTTGTCGATTTTATTAAGGGAATTGGTAAGGGTTTCTTAAGTCTCATATTTTTTAAGAAAGTTGCCTTCCTCCATAGAGTAAATACGAAAATATGTTTCCAGAAAATGGCAACCATGTGCATTGCCAAAATTTGACAAATATACGTACAAATTCATGAAAGGAAACACTACTTCATAATATACATATATGCATATATGTATATGTAGACAGATAGATAGATAGATAGATAGATAGATAGATAGATAGATAGATAGATAGATAGATAGATAGAAAGATAGATAGATAGATAGATAGATTTCGTCCGAATATATATATATACGACCGGCTTCTTTCAGTTTCCGCCTACCAAATCCACTCAAAAGGCTTTGGTCTGCTCGTGGCCATAGCATAAGACACGTGCCTAACATGCCATGCAGCGGAATTTGAACTCGAAAACATGTGGCTGCGAAGTAAGCTTCTTACCACACAGCCACTACTGGATTTCCTTCTTTTCATATTTTTTGGCATTTTATTACAAATTGGAAGACGTAATTCTGAGTTTCGAAGGTTATAGCAAGAAACAAGAAACTGTTCTACAAGATAAAAAAAAACGCCGGAAATATATAACAAGTTGACCAATTTTTTCACGAAATAAAATTAGAAAACCCGCCCCCGATTATCACCTTGAATATAAATCACGGACGAAAGTCATTTTCTTATTTGCTTCTATAATTTAAGAAAGGGGAAAGACGGGAAAGTGTAGGGGGGGGGTGATGCCAAACCAGTTTGAGATGCTGTACCTGAAACGAAACTGGATCAATAAACCGCATGAACCGCGAATTGATTATGCAAATATATTTAAATTATTGTAAACGAAATGTGAAGCAAGCGTGTACAAATTAGTTTTGGATAGGAAACACCACATGTCTTTGTAATTCTACAATAACAAGAAAAAAACCTGTGTACAACATCCAAAATACAAGCGGAACATTTACGTCATAAGATAAATTATAATCGGTTTTATCCAAATATAATTAGAAATGAAATGAAATTTGAATAATGTATACCGAGATTAAAATCTGTCTATATTCTGCGTGAGCGTGGTAGAACAGAGGAATAAGAACAGCGTAAACAAATAGCAGAGATTTAAGCAATATCTTACTTTCATGCTGGAATGAATTACGTTTTGGAAATCTTATTAATTTTCGGATTGTTTACGATTCCAAGAAAGGATTTCCTGAATCATTTATATCTAATTCACACATACCAAGCTTCATAACATTTCCATAACTTTTCCATCTTCTCCGCTGTTCTTTGTTTTCCTATCAGGTTCTGTTATTAGCTTCTATGATGATTGTTAAGTTATCTGAAACGTATAAACCCTGTTAGACAGTCTCTCGCCGCAAATTCAAATTATTATCACGCGTATCAACATCACGTTCCGGCACAGTTGGTCCGGGGCCTCTTTTAATCAGTATATATAAAAGGCAGGATATGTGTGTATGTTCGGGAATGTAATTTACGCACGTCCACAAATTAGCACGCATATCGCTACAATTTTAGGAGGACATTCGTCATGACCCAGCAACTGAGTTTTGTTTCGTGGGTTTTTTCTCTTCCATGTTATTTTGCATGCTCTCAACGAATGTGACATCGAAATCAAGCATCAACTTGTTTTATTCCATTCGCATTCATATTTCAGGGCCACTTTACTTTCAAAGTATTTCCTCATTATGCGCGAGTTTGGCTGTGTAACATTGCAAGCAGGCAAGCAAGCAAGATTGAACTTCACTTTTAATAGTATATAGATAAATGCAAAACAACACTCTCCAGAAAAGGAAAGGTGTGACTGCTATTTCGTGTATGTTCTATTACCTCATAACACGTATCTGGGTTCCTTTATCGCAAATAGCTCTTACGTGGTAGCAGAGTGTGCTAGAAATAGCAGCCAAATCTTTGGAGGTGAGATACGTTGAAAGCACTCGAAAGAAACCTATGAAAAAAAAAAAATTTCACATCGAGGTCACGAACGGGTCTTTTACGAAATATTTACCGTATTTTAAAATTCGCTTTCACTTAAAAATATTTTGCCTATCATGTCTCTAATCGAAGCGTTAGAGTTTCTTTCCTTTCAGGGTGAAGTTATTTTCGGAGTATTTTCCCATTATGCACTGTTTTGGGTATCTATAACCAAAACCCCGAATATCTCAATAACTACTGGTTCGATTTACGCGAAGCTTGTTTTATTCCATTCGCATTCACATATTAGGGGGCACTTTACTTTCAAAGTATTTCCTCATTATGCGCGAGTTTGGCTGTGTAACATTGCAAGCAGGCAAGCAAGCAAGATTGAACTTCACTTTTAACAGTATATAGATAAATGCAAAACAACACCACACACTCGCCTCCTGAGTTTCGTTTCCCATACAGTATGTGCGATTATTTGTTTACTCATCTACTGTACATTACGTTTTTCTTTTGATATATTAAAGTGTTATACAGTGCAGTGCACTTTCTGTATCACTATTTATTAATCTATTGATTTTTAGGCTTGAAAATGCTTGTTCAAATGCTAATTCAAATCGAAAAAAGCTATAAATACCCATCTTTCTCGGAGAGACGCGACATACTGAGAAGTCCGCGATATAAGTTTACATATATTGGCCAGAAAAGTCCTTGATGTACTGCGTTTTGTTTCGTGGGCTTTTTTCTCTTCCATTTTATTACGCATCCTTTCAACGTATGTTGCATTGAAATCATGCGTCAACGTCTCCGTTTCACAGAAAAGGAAAGGTGTGGCTGCTATTTTTTTGCATGTCCGGCGCCATAGGTGAACCGCAATGTGGCGAGTGATTATATATATTTCATTTCCTTTCATCTAGTTTCAGCTCACGAGCTGTGGCCATGCTGGGGCATTAAGTTTGTGTGTGTTTATGTGACTATGTGTTTTTGTGTGTGCATCTGTGATGACATACAGACAGACGCGTGGATACATTCGAGCATTTATGCTCCAAAATCAAATCTGATGCAAACAGGTTTTTGGTTTTCTTGGCTTTTATCAGAGAAACCATAATATTAATGGAGTAAAGTCGAGGCGAACAACGGAAGAAAAATGGAAGATTAGATAAAGTGTTATGCAAGAATAATGGCGGCTATACATAATTGAGTCTGTGTAGCAAATATAGACAGCTTGCTTGCTAGCCAAGAAGGTACACCGCACACAGCCATACACGCGGTCACATACACATACACACATAGGTTCAATGCATGAACTTTTTAACGCGTGAGTCACTTATGTATGTGTGCGTTTATATGCATAAATACACACACTCAAACACATTCATATATGAACAATTACCTCCTCACACACATATATATATTCATATATATATATATATATATATATATACTTGTGTGTGTATGTATATGTATATGTATGTGGGTCTATATATATATATGGATATATTAAAATCATGATATATATGTATATATATATATATATATATATGCGTATGTGGGTGTGTGAGTCTGTGGTGTGTTGTGTATGTGTTTTTTTTGTATGTGTATATATGTGTGATGTGTGATGTGTGAATGTGTGTGTATGCTTTTTCGGTACCTGCTTAACTGCTTAGAACTCTCGTTTGTCCTTCACCATAAATTTTTTTACGTCACAGAAACAAACACACGCACACAGATACACACACACATACGCACACAATCTGACAGACATACTCGCACAAAATGGAAGAAAAAAATAACGATTATTTTAGCAGCTAATTTATCATGTTGTTCCTATTGCCGTGTTTTATGGATCCGCATCTTCTCCGTCTGCTTTTTAAATTCAGATTCGGCAGACATGTAACAATAACTCAGAATTAACTGCCGGGATGAATGGCAGCAGGTTCGGCCAATTTTTATGCTTCATTTTCTTTTGTGTTGAAGACTTAAAATGCTTTTTGGTTAGAGAAAAGTTTTACGATGTTAATCACTGTGATCTTTCTTTCGAATGTCATCTGGGGTCACAGACCGCCCAGAAAAATAGCTTCTTATTGTTAAAAGCCCCATCACGCGAAAATATTATTATTATGTTTCTCTCCATGTTAACTTAGATATGTGGCGAATATTCAACGAAAGAAGCAGTGACTATCTCATCTGTTGTCGTCTATCTGTTATAGCCATTGCCCTGCGGCCATGCTGGAGTACCGCCTTGGAGATTTTAGATCAGTGATTCCCAAGTATATTTTATAGATGAACATCTTCGATTACCATTTTGTTCTGGCGGACCACCACTGCCATTCGACGTTTAAAGACTACTTTTTAGATAATTCTTTTAAACCTCAGACTTTTGTTTCCATGTGTACATTGGCGAAGATTTGTAAAAGCACTCAGTGTGGAGGACAATCAGAAAGAAAAATGACATAGAAATCCGGTGTGTATATATGCCTGTGCGTATATGCTTGTTGCACACACACACACACACACACACACACACATACATACACATACACACACACATACACATATACTCACACAACAACGCACACGCAAATATATACGAGGTCTGATCAATAATTGACCGGAATGTTGCCGTATGAACGACACGAAAGGACGAAGAAAAATTTGCTAGGTAAAGATTGGCCTTGAACTCCACTGTGATTGCGCATTAACATTCTAGCGCACTTCCGGTACTTACAGTGTTGGGAAGGAAGGTGTGTATCGTGTGATCGTCACATTAACCATGACAGAGAAAGTTGTCATGGCGATAACTACTCAGAGGCCTACGCAATGTTGCAGAAAGTGTATGAAGAGAACTGTATGAGCGCCGCAACAAAATGTGTTCTATTGGACACGTTCTATAATATTTATATTATATTATTATATTATATATTATATATATATATATATCTATATATATATATATACACATACCAGAAGACAAGTAAAGATTACAAACCTCAGTCAGGGATAGCAAAATCCTATGAAAGCACTGTTTAATTATCTATACAAAGAATATTTAAAATATTTAACACCATGTTTAATACTCATCTGCAAGTAACTATATGACTATGGTTTATATATATATATATATATATATATATATATATATATATATTATATATATATATATATATGTAATATATATATTGACATAAGATAAGAAAAGAGAGTGGTAATTAATGAATTATTATTTATTAATTAAAAAATTGACAAACATACCTTAGAGCTGTTTCAATTACAGACTTCAGAAAATTAATAAAATCTAAAATTATTTGAAAATCGGACCTCTTCAAAGGTATTTAATGATATACAAAATAGTTGTTCAATTCTTGCATATTTAGTAAACGGCTGCAAGCCATGAAATACATCTACAGCAATATTTTCATACACACTTAGAAGACTATAGTCGATCCTTAATCTAAAACTTTTGCTTATGTGAATACCCCAAAATCCTACATGGACAACCAGGACCCACATGGATTCTGGGTGAAAACCACTGGTTTAGAGGAACAATTCGACACCAGTATTTGTTCTTTGTTAATTTGGTATTTATTCAGTCGGTGTCTTTGTTTGAGTCAAAGGTGAGCCAAAACATGTTTAAGCGATTTAAGAATTCAACATGCAACAACATCTACGAGTGAGTGCTGAGAAGTTCCTGGTTTTGGACAAAGCACATCCAAGAGAATCAGGTAATTATGATTTTGTTCAACATATTGCACTTTTAGATTCACGCACTCTTATTGTTGTGTATCTGTGTGTGCGATTGTGGTGTATTTGTGTTTGTATGCATGTATGTATACACATATATATGTGTGTGTGTATGTGTGTGTGTATTATTATTTACACTTCCAAATATTGGCAAAATAACACAATCGATAGTGGTAATAGATTGATTATCTTCACATATTAATCGCGTTTACCTGTGGGATATTAAAAAAAAACGGGTATCGAACATAGTTCGTTGTGATATTTACTCTGCACCAAGTTACAGACACAGCCCTTTTACTCTCTCCATCCATAAAGACCATACTCTAAAGCCTAATGAAATCTCTAATTAACGACGCTATTGTTCAACATTACTCCCATTACATCACATTACTGAATTGACGATGACATTTTAGATTTCGTTCCACATTGTCTAATGTATTTCTCATTCATTTTGTAGACCTGACAGCTATTTTTAGCAAACTGTGCCGCTGTTTAGTCGCTGTGGCGTTGTATCATTCGATATTTGGTGCCGAGTTATCGAGTTGTGTTTTGTATTTA
>NW_021836207.1:2500-12500 GCF_006345805.1 Octopus sinensis
GTACTGTTCTGGTGCCACATGAACAAGCACTGATGATGGTGCCACATGTAAAAGTACTGTTGCTGGTGCCACATGAACAAGCACTGATGATGGTGCCACATGTAAAAGTACTGTTTCTGGTGCCACGATGAACAAGTATGTGTTACTGGTGCCACATGAACAAGTACTGTTACTGGTGCCACATGAACAAGTACTGTTACTGGTGCCACATGAAAAGCACTGATGATGGTGCCACATGTAAAAGTACTGTTGCTGGTCCCACATGAACAAGCACTGATGATGGTGCCACATGTAAAAGTACTGTTACTGGTGCCACATGAACAAGTACTGTTACTGGTGCCACATGAACAAGCACTGATGATGGTGCCACATGTAAAAGTACTGTTCTGGTGCCACATGAACAAGCACTGATGAGATGGTGCCACATGTAAAAGTACTGTTGCTGGTCCCACATGAACAAGCACTGATGATGGTGCCACATGTAAAAGTACTGTTTCTGGTGCCACATGAACAAGCACTGATGATGGTGCCACATGTAAAAGTACTGTTTCTGGTGCCACATGAACAAGTACTGTTACTGGTGCCACATGAACAAGTACTGTTACTGGTGCCACATGAACAAGTACTGTTACTGGTGCCACATGAACAAGCACTGATGATGTGCCACATGTAAAAGTACTGTTGCTGGTCCCACATGAACAAGCACTGATGATGGTGCCACATGTATGCCAATGTAAAAGTACTGTTACTGGTGCCACATGAACAAGTACTGTTACTGGTGCCACAGAACAAGCACTGATGATGGTGCCACATGTAAAAGTACTGTTGCTGGTCCCACATGAACAAGCACTGATGATGGTGCCACATGTAAAAGTACTGTTACTGGTGCCACATGAACAAGTACTGTTACTGGTGCCACATGAACAAGCACTGATGATTGGTGCCACATGTAAAAGTACTGTTGCTGGTCCACATGAACAAGCACTGATGATGGTGCCACATGTAAAAGTACTGTTACTGGTGCCCACATGAACAAGTACTGTTACTGTGCCACATGAACAAGCACTGATGATGGTGCCACATGTAAAAGTACTGTTGCTGGTCCCACATGAACAAGCACTGATGATGGTGCCACATGTAAAAGTACTGTTACTGGTGCCACATGAACAAGTACTGTTACTGGTGCCACATGAACAAGCACTGATGATGGTGCCACATGTAAAAGTACTGTTGCTGGTCCCACATAACAAGCACTGATGATGGTGCCACATGTAAAAGTACTGTTACTGGTGCCACATGAACAAGTACTGTTACTGGTGCCACATGAACAAGCACTGATGATGGTGCCACATGTAAAAGTACTGTTGCTGGTCCCACATGAACAAGCACTGATGATGGTGCCACATGTAAAAGTACTGTTACTGGTGCCACATGAACAAGTAGTTACTGGTGCCACATGAACAAGCACTGATGATGGTGCCACATGTAAAAGTACTGTTGCTGGTCCCACATGAACAAGCACTGATGATGGTGCCACATGTAAAAGTACTGTTACTGGTGCCACATGAACAAGTACTGTTACTGGTGCCACATGAACAAGCACTGATGATGGCCACATGTAAAAGTACTGTTGCTGGTCCCACATGACAAGCACTGATGATGGTGCCACATGTAAAAGTACTGTTACTGGTGCCACATGAACAAGTACTGTTACTGGTGCCACATGAACAAGCACTGATGATGGTGCCACATGTAAAAGTACTGTTGCTGCTGGTCCCACATGAACAAGCACTGATGATGGTGCCACATGTAAAAGTACTGTTACTGGTGCCACATGAACAAGTACTGTTACTGGTGCCACATGAACAAGCACTGATGATGGTGCCACATGTAAAAGTACTGTTGCTGGTCCCACATGAACAAGCACTGATGATGGTGCCACATGTATAAAAGTACTGTTACTGGTGCCACATGAACAAGTACTGTTACTGGTGCCACATGAACAAGCACTGATGATGGTGCCACATGTAAAAGTACTGTTGCTGGTCCCACATGAACAAGCACTGATGATGGTGCCACATGTAAAAGTACTGTTACTGGTGCCACATGAACAAGTACTGTTACTGGTGCCACATGAACAAGCACTGATGATGGTGCCACATGTAAAGTACTGTTGCTGGTCCCACATGAACAAGCACTGATGATGGTGCCACATGTAAAAAGTACTGTTACTGGTGCCACATGAACAAGTACTGTTACTGGTGCCACATGAACAAGCACTGATGATGGTGCCACATGTAAAAGTACTGTTGCTGGTCCCACATGAACAAGCACTGATGATGGTGCCACATGTAAAAGTACTGTTACTGGTGCCACATGAACAAGTACTGTTACTGGTGCCACATGAACAAGCACTGATGATGGTGCCACATGTAAAAGTACTGTTGCTGGTCCCACATGAACAAGCACTGATGATGGTGCCACATGTAAAAGTACTGTTACTGGTGCCACATGAACAAGTACTGTTACTGGTGCCACATGAACAAGCACTGATGATGGTGCCACATGTAAAAGTACTGTTGCTGGTCCCACATGAACAAGCACTGATGATGGTGCCACATGTAAAAGTTGTTACTGGTGCCACATGAACAAGCACTGATGATGGTGCCACATGTAAAGTACTGTGCTGGTCCCACATGAACAAGCACTGATGATGGTGCCACATGTAAAAGTACTGTTGCTGGTCCCACATGAACAAGCACTGATGATGGTGCCACATGTAAAAGTACTGTTTCTGGTGCCACATGAACAAGCACTGGTGATGGTGCCACATGTAAAAGTACTGTTACTGGTGCCACATGAACAAGCACTGATGATGGTGCCACATGTAAAAGTACTGTTGCTGGTCCCACATGAACAAGCACTGATGATGGTGCCACATGTAAAAGTACTGTTGCTGGTCCCACATGAACAAGCACTGATGATGGTGCCACATGTAAAAGTACTGTTTCTGGTGCCACATGAACAAGTACTGTTACTGGTGCCACATGAACAAGTACTGTTACTGGTGCCACATGAACAAGTACTGTTACTGGTGCCACATGAACAAGCACTGATGATGGTGCCACATGTAAAAGTACTGTTGCTGGTCCCACATGAACAAGCACTGATGATGGTGCCACATGTAAAAGTACTGTTACTGGTGCCACATGAACAAGTACTGTTACTGGTGCCACATGAACAAGTACTGTTACTGGTGCCACATGAACAAGCACTGATGATGGTGCCACATGTAAAAGTACTGTTGCTGGTCCCACATGAACAAGCACTGATGATGGTGCCACATGTAAAAGTACTGTTACTGGTGCCACATGAACAAGTACTGTTACTGGTGCCACATGAACAAGCACTGATGATGGTGCCACATGTAAAAGTACTGTTGCTGGTCCCACATGAACAAGCACTGATGATGGTGCCACATGTAAAAGTACTGTTTCTGGTGCCACATGAACAAGTACTGTTACTGGTGCCACATGAACAAGTACTGTTACTGGTGCCACATGAACAAGTACTGTTACTGGTGCCACATGAACAAGCACTGATGATGGTGCCACATGTAAAAGTACTGTTGCTGGTCCCACATGAACAAGCACTGATGATGGTGCCACATGTAAAAGTACTGTTTCTGGTGCCACATGAACAAGCACTGATGATGGTGCCACATGTAAAAGTACTGTTGCTGGTCCCACATGAACAAGCACTGATGATGGTGACACATGTAAAAGTACTGTTACTGGTGCCACATGAACAAGTACTGTTACTGGTGCCACATGAACAAGCACTGATGATGGTGCCACATGTAAAAGTACTGTTGCTGGTCCCACATGAACAAGCACTGATGATGGTGCCACATGTAAAAGTACTGTTTCTGGTGCCACATGAACAAGCACTGATGATGGTGCCACATGTAAAAGTACTGTTTCTGGTGCCACATGAACAAGTACTGTTACTGGTGCCACATGAACAAGTACTGTTACTGGTGCCACATGAACAAGTACTGTTACTGGTGCCACATGAACAAGCACTGATGATGGTGCCACATGTAAAAGTACTGTTGCTGGTCCCACATGAACAAGCACTGATGATGGGTGCCACATGTAAAAGTACTGTTCTGGTGCCACATGAACAAGTACTGTTACTGGTGCCACATGAACAAGCACTGATGATGGTGGTGCCACATGTAAAAGTACTGTTCTGGTCCCACATGAACAAGCACTGATGATGGTGCCACATGTAAAAGTACTGTTTCTGGTGCCACATGAACAAGCACTGATGATGGTGCCACATGTAAAGTACTGTTGCTGGTCCCACATGAACAAGCACTGATGATGGTGCCACATGTAAAAGTACTGTTACTGGTGCCACATGAACAAGTACTGTTACTGGTGCCACATGAACAAGCACTGATGATGGTGCCACATGTAAAAGTACTGTACTGGTCCCAAATGAACAAGCACTGATGTGGTGCCACATGTAAAAGTACTGTTGTGGTCCCACATGAACAAGCACTGATGATGGTGCCACATGTAAAAGTACTGTTTCTGGTGCACATGAACAAGTACTGTTACTGGTGCCACATGAACAAGCACTGATGATGGTGCCACATGTAAAAGTACTGTTGCTGGTCCCACATGAACAAGCACTGATGATGGTGCCACATGTAAAAGTACTGTTTCTGGTGCCACATGAACAAGCACTGATGATGGTGCCACATGTAAAAGTACTGTTTCTGGTGCCACATGAACAAGCACTGATGATGGTGCCACATGTAAAAGTACTGTTGCTGGTCCCACATGAACAAGCACTGATGATGGTGCCACATGTAAAAGTACTGTTACTGGTGCCACATGAACAAGTACTGTTACTGGTGCCACATGAACAAGCACTGATGATGGTGCCACATGTAAAAGTACTGTTGCTGGTCCCACATGAACAAGCACTGATGATGGTGCCACATGTAAAAGTACTGTTTCTGGTGCCACATGAACAAGTACTGTTACTGGTGCCACATGAACAAGCACTGATGATGGTGCCACATGTAAAAGTACTGTTTCTGGTGCCACATGAACAAGCACTGATGATGGTGCCACATGTAAAAGTACTGTTACTGGTGCCACATGAACAAGTACTGTTACTGGTGCCACATGAACAAGCACTGATGATGGTGCCACATGTAAAAGTACTGTTACTGGTGCCACATGAACAAGTACTGTTACTGGTGCCACATGAACAAGCACTGATGATGGTGCCACATGTAAAAGTACTGTTGCTGGTCCCACATGAACAAGCACTGATGATGGTGCCACATGTAAAAGTACTGTTTCTGGTGCCACATGAACAAGTACTGTTACTGGTGCCACATGAACAAGCACTGATGATGGTGCCACATGTAAAAGTACTGTTTCTGGTGCCACATGAACAAGCACTGATGATGGTGCCACATGTAAAAGTACTGTTACTGGTGCCACATGAACAAGTACTGTTACTGGTGCCACATGAACAAGCACTGATGATGGTGCCACATGTAAAAGTACTGTTACTGGTGCCACATGAACAAGTACTGTTACTGGTGCCACATGAACAAGCACTGATGATGGTGCCACATGTAAAAGTACTGTTGCTGGTCCCACATGAACAAGCACTGATGATGGTGCCACATGTAAAAGTACTGTTTCTGGTGCCACATGAACAAGTACTGTTACTGGTGCCACATGAACAAGCACTGATGATGGTGCCACATGTAAAAGTACTGTTTCTGGTGCCACATGAACAAGCACTGATGATGGTGCCACATGTAAAAGTACTGTTACTGGTGCCACATGAACAAGTACTGTTACTGGTGCCACATGAACAAGCACTGATGATGGTCCCACCACATGTAAAAGTACTGTTACTGGTGCCACATGAACAAGTACTGTTACTGGTGCCACATGAACAAGCACTGATGATGGTGCCACATGTAAAAGTACTGTTACTGGTGCCACATGAACAAGTACTGTTACTGGTGCCACATGAACAAGCACTGATGATGGTGCCACATGTAAAAGTACTGTTACTGGTGCCACATGAACAAGTACTGTTACTGGTGCCACATGAACAAGCACTGATGATGGTGCCACATGTAAAAGTACTGTTGCTGGTCCCACATGAACAAGCACTGATGATGGTGCCACATGTAAAAGTACTGTTTCTGGTGCCACATGAAAAAGTACTGTTACTGTGCCACATGAACAAGCACTGATGATGGTGCCACATGTAAAAGTACTGTTTCTGGTGCCACATGAACAAGCACTGATGATGGTGCCACATGTAAAAGTACTGTTACTGGTGCCACATGAACAAGTACTGTTACTGGTGCCACATGAACAAGCACTGATGATGGTGCCACATGTAAAAGTACTGTTACTGGTGCCACATGAACAAGTACTGTTACTGGTGCCACATGAACAAGCACTGATGATGGTGCCACATGTAAAAGTACTGTTGCTGGTCCCACATGAACAAGCACTGATGATGGTGCCACATGTAAAAGTACTGTTTCTGGTGCCACATGAACAAGTACTGTTACTGGTGCCACATGAACAAGCACTGATGATGGTGCCACATGTAAAAGTAACTGTTTTCTGGTGCCACATGAACAAGCACTGATGATGGTGCCACATGTAAAAGTACTGTTACTGGTGCCACATGAACAAGTACTGTTACTGGTGCCACATGAACAAGCACTGATGATGGTGCCACATGTTAAAAGTACTGTTACTGGTGCCACATGAACGTGGACTGTTACCTGGTGCCACATGAACACAGCATGATGATGGTGCCACATGTAAAAGTACTGTTACTGGTGCCACATGAACAGTACTGTTACTGGTGCCACATGAACAAGCACTGATGATGGTGGCCACATGTAAAAGTACTGTTACTGGTGCCACATGACAAGTACTGTTACTGGTGCCACATGAACAAGCACTGATGATGGTGCCACATGTAAAAGTACTGTTGCTGGTCCCACATGAACAAGCACTGATGATGGTGCCACATGTAAAAGTACTGTTCTGGTGCCACATGAACAAGTACTGTTACTGGTGCCACATGAACAAGCACTGATGATGGTGCCACATGTAAAAGTACTGTTGCTGGTCCCACATGAACAAGCACTGATGATGGTGCCACATGTAAAAAGTACTTTTCTGGTGCCACATGAACAAGTACTGTTACTGGTGCCACATGAACAAGCACTGATGATGGTGCCACATGTAAAAGTACTGTTTCTGGTGCCACATGAACAAGCACTGATGATGGTGCCACATGTAAAAGTACTGTTACTGGTGCCACATGAACAAGTACTGTTACTGGTGCCACATGAACAAGCACTGATGATGGTGCCACATGTAAAAGTACTGTTACTGGTGCCACATGAACAAGCACTGATGATGGTGCCACATGTAAAAGTACTGTTACTGGTGCCACATGAACAAGTACTGTTACTGGTGCCACATGAACAAGCACTGATGATGGTGCCACATGTAAAAGTACTGTTACTGTGCCACATGAACAAGTACTGTTACTGGTGCCACATGAACAAGCACTGATGATGGTGCCACATGTAAAAGTACTGTTGCTGGTCCCACATGAACAAGCACTGATGATGGTGCCACATGTAAAAGTACTGTTTCTGGTGCCACATGAACAAGCACTGATGATGGTGCCACATGTAAAAGTACTGTTGCTGGTGCCACATGAACAGTACTGTTACTGGTGCCACATGAACAAGCACTGATGATGGTGCCACATGTAAAAGTACTGTTTCTGGTGCCACATGAACAAGCACTGATGATGGTGCCACATGTAAAAGTACTGTTTCTGGTGCCACATGAACAAGCACTGATGATGGTGCCACATGTAAAAGTACTGTTTCTGGTGCCACATGAACAAGCACTGATGATGGTGCCACATGTAAAAGTACTGTTTCTGGTGCCACATGAACAAGCACTGATGATGGTGCCACATGTAAAAGTACTGTTTCTGGTGCCACATGAACAAGCACTGATGATGGTGCCACATGTAAAAGTACTGTTGCTGGTCCCACATGAACAAGCACTGATGATGGTGCCACATGTAAAAGTACTGTTACTGGTGCCACATGAACAAGTACTGTTACTGGTGCCACATGAACAAGCACTGATGATGGTGCCACATGTAAAAGTACTGTTGCTGGTCCCACATGAACAAGCACTGATGATGGTGCCACATGTAAAAGTACTGTTTCTGGTGCCACATGAACAAGCACTGATGATGGTGCCACATGTAAAAGTACTGTTGCTGGTCCCACATGAACAAGCACTGATGATGGTGCCACATGTAAAAGTACTGTTGCTGGTCCCACATGAACAAGCACTGATGATGGTGCCACATGTAAAAGTACTGTTGCTGGTCCCACATGAACAAGCACTGATGATGGTGCCACATAAAAAACGTAGTGGTGGGGTGCCACATGAAAAAGCACTGGTGGGAGTGCCACATGGAAAAGGACTGGTGGGAGTGCCACATGGAAAAGGACTGGTGGGGTGCCACATGAAAAAGCACTGGTGGTGGTGTCATATGAAAAAGCACTGGTGGGGGTGCCACATGAAAAATCACCCAGTAAAGTGTGGAGTGTTGGGCATTAGGAAGGGCATTCAGCTGCAGAGACCATGTCAAAACAGAATATGGAAGCTGGTGCAACACCAGGCCTTGCCATTTCCTGTCAAACCTTCCAACCCAGCATGGAAAAGGGACATTAAATGTTGATGATGATGATGATGATGCATGTAAGTGCATACGTGTTTGTGTTTGACCCCCACCACAGCTTGACAACAGGCGCTGGTGTTTACATTGTTATGACTTAGCAGTTTGGTAAAAGAGAATGATAGAATAAGTAGCAGGCCTAAAACAATAAATAAAAAAATTTTTCAAGATGGTACCCCAGTACTAGACGTCAAAAAAAAATTTTTTTAAAGCGTCCTGGGGTTGATTTGTTTTTAATTTAAACCCTTCAAGGTGGTACCGTAGCATGGCCGCAGTCCAATGACTGAATCAAGGACACGATCATGAGATGAGCATCTGCCACAACTAGGATTTCACTTGGTTTGATGCTGTTTCTTGAGAAGACCCATCAAGCAAAGGAAGAAACCGTAGTCACGGTTGATGGTGGTCTCATGTAACCGGCACCTGTGCCAGTGGCACGTAAAGAGCGCCTTTCGAGCATTGGGCCTTACGGAGGCAAAATGACTGAGTACTTTACAAGTGTTGGGCCTCACAGGGGCAATGACTAAGACTTTTGGCATTATATCGTGCATGAGAAGACCCATCAAGGTGAGCAAAATTGCAGTTGTGACAGATACCGGTGTCACACAAATGGCACAAGTACTGGTGGCACATAAAAGCACCCATTAGACCCTCAGTGTGGTTAGTGTTAGGAAGGGCATCCAGCTGTAGAAAACCATGTCAAATCAGACTGGAGCCTGGCATAGCCTTCCTGCATGCCAGCCCAGTGGAACCCTCCAACCCATGCCAGCATGAACAACGGACATTAAATAATGATGACGATGATGATGACGAGTTTTCTACATTATATCGGTACAACTTGATGATTCCCCGAAAAACTGGTTCACAAGGTAACATTATTAGATGGTGGCCGGCATAATGGGATAGGAACTTTATTTGCACATTCAAAACGTTTCTCATAAACAAATTTAAAAATTATACATATATATAAATATATTATATACATATATATATTGTGTGTCTGTGTATATAATATATATATATATATATATGTATATAAATATATATATATATATATGTATATAAATATATATATATATATATGTATATAAATATATATATATATATATATATATATATATGGTATATAAATATAAATATATATATATATGTT
>NW_021836207.1:15000-25194 GCF_006345805.1 Octopus sinensis
TTTATGTATATATATATGTATGTATGTGTATATATATGTATGTAAGTACATACATATGTATATATGCATGTAGGCGTATATGTATGTATTTGGGTATGTATGCACATATGTGTGTATGCATATATGTGTGTATACATCTATGTATGTGTGTATGCATGTACACATGCATGTATGTGAGTATGCATGAATGCATATATTTGTGTGTGTGAGTGTGGGTATATATTTGTGTATATATGTATGTGCGTATGCTTTTATACATCTATGCATGCATGCTTGGGTGTATATATGTATGTATGCATGCATTTGTGTATGTATGTATGTATGTATGCATGCTTGCATATATGTATGTTCTTTTCCGTATTGAATCATTGAAATTCTTCCGCTGAAGAAGGAGCTGGTCTCTAACAAAGACACAATGCTGCATTGTTAGAAAGTAAATAACTTAAGCAAAGTCTCGCATATCTTTACTCTTCCTCTTACAGACTGCATTTGCAATGTGCAAATCGGTTGATTTCTCTTTCTGAAAAATCCAAGCTCATCCAGACTGGCAGTTAGGCCTTTACTTACAAAACCAAATGCTCCGAATATTACGGGTATAAATGTAAATTTGTAATCTGGATATAGAAGCTGGGAATTTTCAAAGCAGTTACTCTTTTACTCTTTTACTTGTTTCAGTCATCTGACTGCGGCCATGCTGGAGCACCGCCTTTAATCAAGCAAATCGACCCTGGGACTTATTCTTTGTAAGCCCAGTACTTATTCTATCAGTCTCTTTTGCCGAACCGCTAAGTGACGGGGACGTAAACACACTAGCATCGGTTGTCATGCAATGCTAGGGGGACAAACACAGACACACAAACATATACACACACATACATATATATATGTTTATATACATATATACGATGGGCTTCTTTCAGTTTCCGTCTACCAAATCGACTCACAAGGCATTGGTCGGCCTGAGGCTATAGTAGAAGACACTTGCCCAAGGTGCCACGCAGTGGGACTGAACCCGGAACCATGTGGTTGGTAAACAAGCTACTTACCACACAGCCACTCCTGCGCCTATATTTGTTGTCCATAATCATCTTCTTTCTCTTTGATTTTCAAAGAGATAGTCACATCAGCAGGATGTCAGACCTCTATGACAGTACATGTTTTTTTCATGTATGTCTCAAATAACAATATCTGACCTGTTCTTCTTACACTTGATAAATGGATGTATGTATGTACGAATGGATAAATGATAGAAAATAAAACAACAGGAGTGGCTGTATGGTAAGTAGCTTGCTAACCAACCACATGGTTCCGGGTTCAGTCCCACTGCGTGGCATCTTGGGCAAGTGTCTTCTGCTATAGACTCGGGCCGACCAATGCCTTGTGAGTGGATTTGGTAGACGGAAACTGAAAAAAGCCTGTCGTATATATGTGTATATATATATATATATATATATATATATAGATGCCTGTGTGTGTTTGTGTGTCAGTGTTCGTCCCCCTAGCATTGCTTGACAACCGATGCTGGTGTGTTTATGTCCCCGTCACTTAGCGGTTCGGCAAAAGAGACCGATAGAATAAGTACTGGGCTTACAAAGAATAAGTCCCGGGGTTGATTTGCTCGACTAAAGGCGGTGCTCCAGCATGGCCGCAGTCAAATGACTGAAACAAGTGAAAGAGTAAAAGAGAGAGAGATTTATCATCATCATCATCGTTTAACGTCTGCTTTCCATGCTGCCATGGGCTGGGCGGTTTGACTGGGGTCTCGGAAGCCAGGAGGCTGCACCAGGCTCCAATCTGATCTGGCAGTGTTTCTACAGCTGGATGTCATGCAAATGGCACCTGTGCCAGTGGCGCATAAGGGGCACCCATTACACTCTCGGAGTGGTTGGCATTAGGAAAGGCATCCAGCTGCAATAAAACCATACCAAATCAGACTGGAGTCTGGTGCAGCCTTCCAGCTGACCAGCCCTGGTCAAACCGTCCAACCTAGTGGTTCCCAAAGCAGGTGGTATTGCTCCCTCCAGGGTGGAGCGATGAAAAGTGGGGCAATAATGGGATAGCGATTCATGTAAAAAAGTTTGGGTAGAGAGTCATGTAAAAACTGGTCCAACCCATGCCAGCAAGGGCAACAGATGCTAAATGATGATGATGGTGATGATGATGATGTATATCCCTTTAGTTTTTGAACCTTTCAAAGTACCTTTGAATCGCTGGGCAAAAGGCTGTGCTTGAGAAGATCTGTTGAGTCAAGTAAAATTGTAGCTGTGACTGGTGGCAGTGCCGCCTGACTGGCACCCATGCTAGTGGCACATAATAAGCACCATTCAAACATGGGTCGATGCCAGTTTCACTTGACTGGCTCCTAGTGCCAGTGGCATGTAAAAAGCACCATCCGAACGTGATTGTTGCCAGGCCCGCCTTACTCGCTCCCATGCCGGTGACACGTAAAAAGGACCCACTACACTCATGGAGTGGTTGGCATTAGAAAGGGCATCCAACTGTAGAAACTGTGCCAGATCAGATTGGAACCTATTTCTTTACTACCCACAAGGGGCTAAACACAGAGAGGACAAACGGATTAAGTCGATTATATCGACCCCAGTGTGTAACTGGTACTTATTTAATCGACCCCGAAAGGATGAAAGGTGAAGTCGACCTCGGCGGAATTTGAACTCACAACGTAACGGCAGAGGAAATACCTATTTCTTTACTATCCACAAGGGGCCAAACACAGAGGACAAACAAGGACAGATAAGCGGATTAAGTTGATTATATCGACCCCAGTGTGTAACTGGTACTGATTTAATCGACACCGAAAGGATGAAAGGCAAAGTCGACCTCGGCGCAGAATTTGAACTCAGAACGTAACGGCAGACGAAATACCTATTTCTTTACTACCCACAAGGGGCTAAACACAGAGTGAGGACAAACAAGGACAGACAAACGGATTAAATTGATTACATCGACCCCAGTGCGTAACTGGTACTTATTTAATCGACCCCGAAAGGATGAAAGGCAAAGTCGACCTCGGCGGAATTTGAACTCAGAACGCAGCAACAGGCGAAATACCGCTAAGCATTTCGCCCAGTGTGCTAACAGTTCTGCCAGCTCGCCGCCTTCAGACTGGAACCTGGTGCAGCTTCCTAGCTTCCCAGTCCCCAGTCAAACCGTCCCACCCATGCCAGCATGGAAAGCAGACATTAAACAATGATGATGATGTATTCAGGACCCAAATATTCCATCTCTTTTATGCTGAAACTGGGCAGGTTCAGCCTCTCACACCTAGTCGAGAAGGTCATTCTAGAAAGAAACGATTCCATCATTGAAATCTCAAAGCTTTGAGATAATGTAGAATTAATTCAATGCGAAGTGAATAAATAAAGCATTTTACATTTGACAGAATAATTTGAATGTGCAAAAAAAAAAGGGGGGGGGTTAAACTTTTAAACAAGAATTCTTTGGATGCAAAACTTGTTTCTGTCTTCTTCCCATTAATGAAAAGAAGAGGGGATGGGGGGGTCAGTAATTTTAGTGGGTGGAGGGTGGGGGCTGTGGTGGTATTTTTTTAGTGTGAGAACAACTGATGTAGAGGTTCCTTCTTTGGTTCAAGTGAGTGTGGCTCTAAAAGTGTGTGTGTGTGTGTGTGTGTGTGTGTATTGTTTTGCTGAGACTTGTGGGCATTCTGATTGCATTTCAATAGTTACCCCGCCATCACCACCATTAGAAATACCATTGCCACCACCACCAAGGTTAACAGCAATCTTACCATGACTACCACCATCACTACTAACAACATCACCATCATCATCACCATCATCATTATTATTGCCATCATTGCCTTCATCATCATCATCATCATAATCGTCATCATCATTACCATCAACAACACCACAACCACCACCACCATCATCATCATCATTATTGCCATCATTGCCTTTATCATCATCATCATCATCGACAGCATCACAACCACCACCACAACTACCATCATCACCATCATCATCATTATTCTTGCCATCATCATCATCATAATCGTGATCATCATCATCATCACCATCGACAGCATCACAACCACCACCACAACCACCACTACCATCACCACCACCATCATCATCATATCATCATCATAGTCGTCATCACCATGCACTGCCACGCCCACCATCCTCCACACCTTCACCACCACCACCACCACGGTGATCATAACCATCATCATCATCATCATCTACATCATAAACACTACCACCACCATCTCCATCCTACACCACAGCATTTAGCTCAGTGTATTTCCGTGGCTGACATTTCAAATGTCATATGTGAGCCTCAAAGGGGACACCGGTGGGGGGGGGGGAGAAAACTGGTAGTGTGGTGGTGGTGGTGGTGGTGAAAAAGAAGAAAGGGGACAGGAAGGAGACTGGGAGTAACCATGTTCTGTGCTCCTCCCAACCACTCCACCTCCAGCCCCCAATCCCCCCCCCCGTTCCATAGCAATAACAAACCCAGCAGGGAGACACTGGTGGGGAGGAAGGATTATTGTTGCCTCTTCCTCTTAGCCTAACCCTCCCACCCTCACCTACTTTGCAGCATATCATCACCATCATCATCATCACCATCATTGCCTTCATCATCATCATCACCATCGACAGCATCACCATCATCACAGCCACCACCACCCCCATCACTACCATCATCATCATTATCACCACCACCATCATCATCATCATCATTATTGCCATCATTGCCATCATCACCATCATCATCACCATCATCATCATCACCATCATAATCGTCATCATCATTATCACCACCACCATCATCATCATTATTGCCTTCATCACCATCATCACCATCATCATCATCGCCATCATCACCATCATCACCATCATAATCATCATCATCATAATCGTCATCATCACCACCACCATCGACAACATCATGACCACTACAACCACCACGAACACAATTTTCTGCTGAGTGGCTTGGAGTGGACACCAAACAGAATTATCTTCACGAAAGACACAACATGTCGTCCTCTCTGAGGATTGAAACTACGACCTTGCAATGAAGACTCCAACAGTCTTAACCATGAGATCAAAACATCTTTAAGTCTCACAGCTGAGGCCCAGGAGGGTGATAAAGATGAGCAAATGGATAACGTGCTTAAGAGACCGATAGAATAAGTACTGGGCTTACAAAAGAATAAGTCCCGGGGTCGATTTGCTCGATTAAAGGCGGTGCTCCAGCATGGCCACAGTCAAATGACTGAAACAAGTAAAAGAGTAAAAGAGTATATATATGTATTCTTTTATTCGCATATTTCTTTGTCATTTAACTGTGGCCATGCTGGAGTGCTGCCTTTGAGTTGAGCAAGTACTAATTCTATTGGTCTCTTTTGCCAAACTGCTAAGTTACAGGGATAGAAGCACACCAGCATTGGTTGTCAATCAATGGTGGGGGTGGGGGGATAAACACAGACACATAAACATACACATACACATGCATATATATATATACGACGGGCTTCCTTCAGTTTCCATCTACCAAATCCACTCACAAGGCTTTGGTCAGTCTGAGGTTATAGTAGAAGACACTTTCCCAAGGTACCACATAATAGGACTGAACCCAGAACCATGTGGTTGGTAAGCAAACTACTTACCATACAGCAACTCTTGCTATATATATTATATAGGTAAGACTCGTGAGCAGTCATCGAAAAACTTGTTGTGCATTTTGTTGGCGAAAGAAGTTCCTGGATTTCCTGAAGAGAAAGCTGCATAATGGGACTCCTATTCTTTCGGAATTAGGGATTTTGCAGACTTCGAAACATATGTCGAAAATAAAATAAAGGAATTTTGTTAAATCTTCGTTCAGCTCCATTCTTTCCATATTACTTAATATATTAAATTAAACTTCAAATTTCCGCACTAAGGCACGGAGTATATGCTCTATGGTCGTAACTTCAACCGTGATTTTTCTGTTGTGAGTTTGCTACCCAGGTATCAGTTATCTTTCGAATTATCTGTAATAAGATAATTCATTTGTCTACTTAAATACACACACACACATATATATATATATATATATATATATATATATATAAAATTCAGGGTGAATACTTGATAATTGTAAGCACCTCGATTCTACATCGAGTGAAAAACGGGATGGACGCTTTGATTTTGTTTTGGTGCCTCGCTCTGTCGTACGCGACTTTTGAGGATTTGCATCCCCAACGTAAAACTTATAATGTAATACATGTCCTTGAAGTAGTAATTGTACGCGGCTGAAGAAGGCTATTGACACACATTTACATCAATTATGCATTGTTATAAACCATCTAATAAAGGCCTGAAACATATGTACTGCTAAATCCTTTGCATCATGTTTTTATTTTGATAAATATATATATATATATATGTAGGTCCCGGGTTGAGTCGGGGTTAACCACAGTAAATAAGGTACTCAATACATAGCAGAGTAAAGTAATTTATTTTATAGAAGGAGCTTCTACAGGACTAGAACTGTTTCATTCAGATGAAATCTTCAGGAAGCTGGCTGTCAAAATAAGTTCTGGTATTTATGCATTTAGGCAGATTTAATGGGGTGTGGTGGGGGACGTTTTTTGGGTAGGTTGGTATTTAGGAGATAAACAGGGTACTAGCTATTGTTCTTAGGGGAGTGGTCAAAAGGCCAGAGTGTTTTCTGAAATGACTGATGCCTGAGGGTTGCATCAAGTGGCTTCTAGCAGTGGAAGCTTGAACTACAATGAGCTTGTCCCACAGAGAACATTTCCATTTTCCTTTGAGTACCCCCCGGCCTGTGTAGGATGTTTGAATTGGATCAAATAAATCCATGGATTGTGCCAAATACTGCTGTCAGCTTTGGCCTGGTTTCTGCAGTTGGATGCCCTTCCTAATGGCCACCACTTGACAGAGTGTACTGGGTACTTTTTACGTGGTACTGGCACTGGTGAGGTCAGCAAATAACTCGACAAGCCAAGGCCCCTCTCAGCTGAGTGGGGAAACTATACTGAGGGAGGTGGTTTTGTGTTGATTGATCGAGAATATGAAGTGTGAAAGGAGTGAGAGAAACAGGGGCCAGGCTGCAGGGAAGATAAATGGATGCTCCACATCTTATGAAGAAAGGAAAGAGAGGAGAGATGGTGTTATGATGTAGGGGCAGAAGCTAGAAAAGTGAGGGTGGATACACAAACACACACAAAGTGTGCTTGTGCATATAGATACACACATGTATATATATACACACACACATACAAATATATTAGTATTTAATAAGTTTGATTCAACTTAAAATTTCATAGCTTGTTACGTGAACCTATACAAATATATTCATACACACACACATATATATATATATACACAAATACATTTATATATATATATACACACACACAAATACATTTATATATATATATATACACACAAATACATTTATATATATATATATATATATACACACAAATACATTTATATATATACACACACAAATACATTTATATATATACACACACAAATACATTTATATATATACACACACAAATACATTTATATATATATATACCTATATATATAGCTATATATATATCTATATATATTTATATCTATATATATAGATATATATATTTATATCTATATATATATATACATACATACAAATACATATATATATATATATAAATACATACACACACACACGTATCCATACACAACTGTTAATCTTCTATTCTCCAATATTGTTTGAATAAGATCACTTGAGCTCAAAATATTAGGGTGGGGATGGGGGAGGGCGAAAAATAGGAAATAGAAAAAAAAAAAAAATAAAGAGAGAAAAACAAAAACAACTATAAAAAAAAACACCCACTACAAAAACTTTCATTAAAAACCAAATTATATGACAATGTTCAAATTTCTGTCCCACTTCACCCAACACAATGTCTTCAAGAGGCGCTCTCACACAAAAAACCAATTCCAAGACTGCCACACAGCAGCAGCAGGAGTAGTAACAACCTGTATTAATGAGGAGAGAGAGACAATTATTTCTAAGTGTTCGTTTTAGCTGAATGTTATTAACATTTCAAACAAGAATCATTCAAAAAAACCATGAAGAATTGCTGTCATTCTGACGAGGACGCTTATCGCTTTCTGCAAACTTAGAAATTCTGACTTTCCTGTAACAATTTCTGGGTTTTATTAAACAGGAATTGTGGGTAATGGATTGTGGATGCAACAGATACCATTAACAAACATTTTTTTTATCTATATATATACTCTTTTACTCTTTTACTTGTTTCAGTCATTTGACTGCGGCCATGCTGGAGCACCGCCTTTTAGTCGAGCAAATCGACCCTGGGACTTATTCTTTTTGTAAGCCCAGTACTTATTCTATCGGTCTCTTTTGCCGAACCGCTAAGTGACGGGGACGTAAACACACCAGCATCGGTTGTCAAGCAATGCTAGGGGGACAAACACAGACACACAAACATATACACACACACACCACCTTCGAAACACGCTGGAGTTGAACTAAGGACAGCTGATGAAGGGGATTTTTCCTTGTGTAGTTGTCTAGTACTCTGTTTTTTCGTTGTTAAAAAAATGGTCCGTTCCATGCTGTTTTTACGTTTTCGTTTCTCGTTGAGTTCTGCATCTATTTGTGGTGTCCTGTACACACGTATATATATTTATATATGCATGTATATATACATGTAGATGTAGGTACGAACATATATGTTTGTATGTATGCATATATTTATTACACTATATATATATATATATATATATATATATACGACAGGCTTCTTTCAGTTTCCGTTTGCCAAATCCACTCACAAGGCTTTGGTCGGCCCGAGGCTATAGTAGAAGACACTTGCCCAAGATGTCATGCAGTGGGACTGAACCCGGAACCATGTGGTTGGTTAGCAAGCTACTTACCACACAGCCACTCCTGCGCCTCCATATATATATATATATGTATTTTTTTTTTGTGACAATTTTGTCCCAAGCCAAGCTTGAGGTCAGTGTAATATAAGAAACTGGAAAGAAGAGAAAGAGAAGGAGCCGAGGAATTTTATAAGATGTAGATTGAGAGAAAGTGTGAAAGAGTAAATATCTGGAAACCAGAGAAGAACGATGAGGATGGCTGAGAGTTCCACAGACCAGCAGTTTGAGGACAGAAGCTTTGAGAATAAATGGAGCTGTGACTCACAGGGAGATAGCTGGATGGTTGGCTGGCTGGACAGATGGATAGTAAGACAGACAGACAGATAGATGGATGGACAGACAGACAGACAGACAGAGAGATAGATAGAGGGTTAGATTGATAGAGAGATAAATAGATGGATGGATGGAGGTATGGATAGTTAGACAGAGAGACAGATGGATGGACAGATGGACAGGCCCTTTTGCAGATCCATTAAGTTACAGGGACATAAACGAACCAACATCAGCAATGGTGGCGGGGACAAACATAGGCATACACACACACACACACACACATACACATATATACAACAGGCTTCTTTCACTTTCTGTCTACCAAATCCATTTACAAGTCTTTGGTTGGCCCAAGGCTATAGCAGAAGACACTTGCCCAACGTACCACGCAGTGGGACTGAACCCAGGACCATATGGTTGGTAAGCAAGCTACTTACCACACAGCCAATCCTGAACTTAAATATATATATATATCGGTGGCATGTAAAAAGCACCATCCGAACATGGCCGATACCAGTGCCGCCATGACTGGCTTCCGTGCCGGTGGCACGTTAAAAGCACCAACCGATCGTGGCCATTGGCAGCCTCCCCTAGCACGTAAAAAGCACCCACTACACTCACGGAGTGGTTGGCGTTAGGAAGGGCATCCAGCCGTAGAAACACTGTCAGATCAGACTGGAGCCTGGTGCAGCCCCTGGCTTCCCAGACCCCGGTCGAACCATCCAACCCATGCTAGCATGGAGAACGGACGTTAAACGATGATGATGATGATGATATATATATATACACACACACATACATATATATACTTATATATGTATGTGTGTGTGTGTGTATATAGATATACGCACACATATGCATGAATATATGAAGATGTGTATATCTATCAAAATAATATATGCATATATACAATATATATACACAGATACAAGACTATTTCTGTGTGTGTGTGTAGACGTGTTTGCGT
>NW_021836208.1:0-2500 GCF_006345805.1 Octopus sinensis
GTTCCAATGAAGGAGCCTAGGATCTAGGCTAGAAACCGGCTCTTTCTCTATTGGCAAGAAATCTTGAAATAAAACTGAATAGTGACATATATACATAAATACGTACATACATACGTAATACATACATACATAAACAAACATACGTACATAAATGCAAACAACATGCATATATACATACGTACATACATACATGCATGCATGCATGCATACATACATACATACACACATACATACACACATACATGCGTACATACTATGTGTATACATATATATACATTTGAAGGAAATATTTTGAAGTGGCAATAGTGAAGAAATTACCGTCAATCATGGCTGAGTGGTTTCGTTGATGCTGTGTTTTTTTAGCAGCAGCAGCAACAGCAGCAGTAGTAGTATTAACAACAGCAGCAGCAGCAGCTTTATGTCAGTCCGTCGGCCCCATTGACCACAAATGGAATCGGCCAGTACCCGTCCTTACACAGCGATTTTGGACCGGTTTGCAGTGGAAGCGGCTGATTTTATGTTTTTATTTATTTACCATGAACGAACCTTTGCTTCATCATTATGATCTCCAGACCAAGCAGGAATCAATGGAGTAGTGCCACAGCGGTTCACTGCGTCCCAAGAAGTTTCGGACTCAGAAATCAGCTGGAAAGATTCAGTCTTCAATGTTCTGGGTCAAAGACAGAATACACCCCATGAAATACCTGCCAAAGAGTCGCACCATCATGTCTCTGTTGGAGGAACTGCGTGAAGCTTTGAAGCAGAAACGTCTTGGAAAGTTGAGCCGTGTGTCCTGTTTTTGCAGGAATTGCCAACACGCACAGCGCATGAAACTACGGATAATATGCGACTTTGGCTTCGAACTGATAGACAACCTACCTCACGCTCCTCACTTGGCTCCCCACTCTGACTATCATCTCTTTCCACAACTGAAGAAACATCTCAAGAAAACGAAATTTTACTCCAATTCGGAAGTGATTGTTGGTCTGGCTGGTGGTCCAGGGCCTAGAAAAACTCAGGGACCGCTGCAATAAGCTTGTGAACCTGAAAAGAGAGTATGTTGATCCTTATGTACATTCTATAAGCCCAGGGCCAGGAAATTTTCAGCACCCTCTCGCATCTTCCATATTGGTATTCAAAGACAGGTGAAATATAATTTGAATTTGTTTCTAATATGTTCCCAAGGTGACATTCCA
This sequence comes from Octopus sinensis, assembly GCF_006345805.1. Taxonomy (NCBI): domain Eukaryota; kingdom Metazoa; phylum Mollusca; class Cephalopoda; order Octopoda; family Octopodidae; genus Octopus; species Octopus sinensis. Next base: position 1,197 of record NW_021836208.1, read on the forward strand.
GGCCTGGGGAAGCCACTCTTCTTTTGGGCGTTGCTTATATCAAACTATTACAGGAGTGGCTGTGTGGTAAGTAGCTTGCTAACCAGCCACATGGTTCTGGGTTCAGTCCCACTGCGTGGCATCTTGGGCAAGTGTCTTCTGCTATAGCCCCAGGCCGACCAATGCCTTGTGGGTGGATTTGGTAGACGGAAACTGAAAGAAACCTGTCGTATATATGTATATATATATATATATGTGTGTGTGTGTGTTTGTGTGTCTGTATTTGTCTCCCTAGCATTGCTTGACAACCGATGCTGGTGTGTTTACGTCCCCGTCACTTAGCGGTTCGGCAAAAGAGACCGATAGAATAAGTACTGGGCTTACAAAAGAATAAGTCCCGGGGTCGATTTGCTCGACTAAAGGCGGTGCTCCAGCATGGCCGCAGTCAAATGACTGAAACAAGTAAAAGAGTAAAAGAGTAATACTTCATCTGATGTCAGCCACTCCACTGTTTTCGAGACGGCGGGACGGGTGGGTGGGTGGGGGGTGTCATTTGAGGGAGATATGATTGTTATTTCCTGAAGGTCGAGCAACCATGCAGAGGCACGCTCGACTGTAGGAATACCGAGATTGCAGCTATTTCTGGTCAGAAAGTCTGTTAATAAGAACTGTTTGAAAGCCAGGCAGCTTCTACCGATCTCTTGGTTACGTTTGAATTACCTGAACGGCAAGCGATGGATTTTTGGTTAACAATAAAATAAAAAAAAAATAAATAAATAAAATAAAATAATATGAAATAAAATTCTATATAAAACAACACCAAAAGACCTTTCGAAAAATTAGCAATTAAAAACAAAAGTTATAAATGTAATAAATTCCGTTTATATTTTATTTGTCATCACCACCACCACCACCACCAACACCACCACCATCATCATCATCATCATCATCATCATAATCATCATCATCATCATCATATCATCATCATCATCATCATCATCATCACATCATCATCATCATCATCATCATCATAATCATCATCATCATCATCATCATCATCATCATCATCATCATCATCATCATCATCATCATCACTATTATTATTATTATTATTATTATTATTGATGTCTAATTCCAAACTTTTTCCCCGTTATTTTCCGTTTGTTTTTCTTTTGTCTTTTCCTGACAAATATCATAAAAGTTCAATCGATTTGTTGTTGTCTTTGTTATTGCATCGTTGTGTTTGTTGGTGTTTTTGTTGATGATGGTGGCGGTCTGGTGGTGGTGGTGGTGGTGGAGGTGGTGGCGGTGGTAGCATTCCAGTT
>NW_021836208.1:7500-20000 GCF_006345805.1 Octopus sinensis
TATCATATAAGAAAATATTTAGTTCGTAAGACCTAATGGAAGTATTTCGATCTAAATGGGCATATATGGATTAAACGAAACTAGAAAATAACGCGGTCAAATAAAAGACTTTAAAAAATGAAAGGAAAATGAGAGGTGATGAAAAAATGCTACAAGGGAAAGTAAACAAGAAACGGGAGTATCCGTCGACAACAATCACCAGATATTGTTTCTGGACGACGAAGGTAACGGCTCGGTGCTTTTGTAGAGACAAAGGATTGCATAGACGTGATTTGGTTGTAGAAGACAGTGTTATGGCTTTAATTTTCGACAAAATTGGCCTCCAGGAACAACATGGTTAATGTCATTATCTTTGAATATGAAAGATCTCGGGTGCAAAGAAAATGATTCACCCTTGTAAAGCTATGGTGACAGAAACATTTGCAGAGTTCTAAGAGGCCATCCCGCGAAGCAGCATCGCAAAAATCTTGCATTAGACCCAGAATGATGGGTCCTTTAATGCAACAAAATGGCATGAGCTTTAATTGCCATTCTGAGATTACTTAGCTTTAAGATAATGGAGCAATTTTTCTGACCGAGAATCGATTGCTACAGGTCAACGACTTTGATTAGAAACGGTCCCGATGTTAAGCACTGAAGCGTCTGATAATAAGTAAAATATTTTCGTCTACTTTTTCCCTCGCAGACTTCTTCATAACTCCTTTCAAGTCATTGATTATAGGTGTCTTTGAGAGCGAAAACTGAGCATTAGCTAGATGTCCTTATTTCAGAGACATGAAGAATCCATCGATAATTATAAGCGAACAGACACATAATACTTGATAAGGACTATTTATTAGAAGGCACAAGCGTTTTTTTGCAGTGAAGAGTTTGACGCAAAGGATTGCATTTCACTATGGATAATCGGATAAACGTGAATGGCCGCATTTTATTATGGATGGTGTAGTGACCCGAAACGCAGCTGGGTTCGATTGGAAATGTACGTTTATTGTTATCGAATGCCATATTAGATTTAAAGCAAGTTTTAAGAATTTGGATACGTTTTTGTTATATTTTTATTTGTTGTTACCACATATACTCTTTTACTCTTTTACTCTTTTACTCTTCTACTCTTTTACTCTTTTACTTGTTTCAGTCATTTGACTGCGGCCATGCTGGAGCACCGCCTTTAGTCGAGCAAATCGACCCCGGGACTTAGTCTTTGTAAGCCCAGTACTTATTCTATCGGTCTCTTTTGCCGAACCGCTAAGTGACGGGGACGTAAACACACCAGCATCGGTTGTCAAGCAATGCTAGGGAGACAAACACAGACACACAAACACACACACACATACACACTCACACACACACACACACACACACACACACACACACACACACACACACACACACACACACATATATATATATATATATATATATATATATATATATATACATATATACGACAGGCTTCTTTCAGTTTCCGTCTACCAAATCCACTCACAAGGTATTGGTCGGCCCGGGGCTATAGCAGAAGACACTTGCCCAAGATGCCACGCAGTGGGACTGAACCCAGAACCATGTAGCTGGTTAGCAAGCTACTTACCACACAGCCACTCCTGCGCCTATGGTGACGTCATTTAAACAAGTGTCCATGCCTTCCAACACATTTTTTTCTATTAAGATTGTATTATAACTGTTTGAAAACAGGTAATATATCTTGAAAGAGCAAAACTAAGAGGTTTGAACTGAAACAACTGACCCCTTGCCCCGAAAGCTGTAAATATTTTCTCATTAAACTAGAAGGACATTAAGGGCATCAAGTTCATCAGTTTCGGAAGGCCTACAAGGCTCATGCGCATTGTCCCTTCCTACAGACTCAGCATTAAAACAAAAAAATCCCTAGAAGAGTGGTTTGCATCCCTGTGTATTTTTTTCAGGCGATATTTTGCTAAGTTGTATTAAGCTGAGTAGGTAAGCATCTTAAGAAGTTGGATTCTATTTATTAAGTTTCGGAGATGTCAACTTCCAGCCCTAACACCCTTTTATGTTTGTTACCCTTAATAGCATCTACTTATGCTAAACCAGAGTGGATTACTTTTCTCGGTTATGTTTTCTTTGAGTATCTTATTCATCTCTGATCGATTAAACTCATGAATAACGTCTGAGTGGCAGCGTGGTTGTTACAAGTATTACAACGAGTCACAAATGGAAGTACGAGCGATGTTTTAGCTTTAAGTTTCATTCACAATATTTATTGATTGATACAGTCAGTTTATCTGAAGCCACCGACAACATAGCCTTAAACCTTAGTTTAAGCACAACTAATTCAAAGATATAACTGGCGGAACTATCCATGTCAATTATAGAGATTTTAACGCAGAAGATAGAGTGACAAAACAGAAATGCTTACTGTTTTCTTTTTTCTTTTTGCTTTCAAAGGTCTACAAATCTTTGAAATGTATCCATATTTTTTTAATAATTGTAACAAATAGTTTCAAGGTTGGACAATAGCTGCAAATGGTGCGACGAGGTGCACCTGGACACGAGATCGAATTCATTTCAGTTTTCTAAATGTCTTTCTAATCAATTGTGCTGAGGAGACTGCATAATTGTCTATTGAGAGGAAGAAACTTTTATGATAATTTCAAAAGCACGAACCTGATTTACGACTGATCTCAATGATAAGATTTTATTTTGCAGTTGTCTGATTCGTATACAAACAGAAGGAATCCCAGTTATGAATAAGCCACGAATATTTTCGTCTGTATTGATCGACTGTGACATTTCTCAGGTTATGAAGAGACCTGATATATATTTTATCTTTTACTTGTTTCAGTCATTGGGCTGCGGCAATCTTGGGGCACCGCCTTGAAGGGTTTAGTCGAACAAGTCAACCACAGTACTTACTTTATACGACTGGCACTTTCTCTATCCGTTTCTTTTGCCGAACCGCACAGTGTAAGCGTGTGTGTGCGGGGGAGGGATGGTACAAATACAAAGGCACACACTCATTCTCCCACACAATGCACACAGCAGGTAGTCTTCTCGATGGAGACCGATGTCTCCTCATATGAGGAGAAAATATTCTTTTCTACTCTAGGCACAAGGCCCGAAATTTTGGGGGAGGAGCCAGTCGATTAGATCAACTTCAGTACGCAACTGGTACTTAATTTATCGACCCTGAAAGGATGAAAGGTAAAGTCGACCTCGGCGGAATTTGAACTCAGAGCATAAAGACGGACGAAATACCTATTTCTTTACTACCCACAAGGGGCCAAACACAGAGGACAAACAAGGACAGACAAACGGATTAAGTCGATTATATAGACCCCAGTGCGTAACTGGTACTTATTTAATCGACCCCGAAAGGATGAAAGGCAAAGTCAACCTCGGCGGAATTTGAACTCAGAACGTAGCGGCAGACGACCCAGAAGGGGCCAAACACATAGGAAAAACAAGGACAGACAAACGGATTAAGTCGACTATATCGACCCCAGTGTGTAACTGGTACTTATTTAATCGACCTCGGAAGGATGAGAGGCAATTCGACCTCGGTGGAATTTGAACTCAGAACGTAACGGCAGACGAAATACGGCTACGCATTTCGCCCGGCGTGCTAACGATTCTGCCAGCTCGCCGCCTTATGAGGAGAAAATATTGTTAGACTTGACGATATTCTCGTTTGTCTGAAAGCAACTATCTTGCTCTCTCTCTTACGCTGTCAATTCCATTCCTTTACAGTGGTGGCGTGAGACATGAGCTACTTCTAATTCAATGCTTCAGAAAGATGGTTGAAGTAAGAAGCCATCTACTCGACTAGAGCTGACTTGGAATTAAACATCAATGCACCCTCCTCCTGGCCACCGTATATCAACTAAGACGTTTTGTCGTTTAGCCCAGTTCGACCTTGTTTCTCTCTTATGCATTTTGCCCATTTTCTTTTGGCTTAGGAAATTTACTTTCCGAGATTTCCATCTCAAATTGATCACTACGATATGGCTTCCGGCCTAAACAATTCTGCATTGAATAACTTTCATTAAGCTTCTTCCCTAGAATTGTAATTATTGAACTGAACGAATCAATGAGACGCTGAAGATCATTCAATAATTTAGGGGAGGGGGTGTCTTGTGTTTCTGCTTCAAAATCTTTCTAAAATGTTTGAACTCCGAGAATCATTTGCTCTTAAAAGAATAAAAAAAAAAAAGGTTTTTTTTTTCACACTACATTAAATATAAGGCTTTAGCTGCGTAGCAAACGTTCTTCATTCCTTGCAGATTAGGGAGTTGGTCTCCCTCCCACCACCGCGTTGTCCACCCTTGAAAAATTAATTTTCTAAACGAAGCCACGTACCGAAATATTATATAAATGAAAGTGCAACTATGTCCAAACGAAAAAACTGTGCCTACCTTATACGAAGCGGTACCCAAAAGAAATCGGAATTTTGCAATGCTATTTTATTCACTTAGTTTTACAGGTTTACACTTTTATCACCTTCAAAGTAATCTCCATTTGAAGCAATGCATTGATCCAGACGCGTTTTCCACGGTTGGAAGCAGTGCTAGAACTCTTGTGAATTGATGCCTTTTAACGCCTCCGTCGTTTCTTTTCTTCACTTCTTCCACATCTGCAAATTCCGTAGTATCAGCTTTCATCATCAGTGATGACCTTCGAAAAATGATTCGGATCAACTTTCAACTATTCTTTCAGTTCACGACACGCATTCAGCCGTGACGGCTTTTGATCTTCCGTGAACAAGCGAGGCACAAATTTTGCTACAAATCTTTCCATTCGCAATTCTTTGCTCGTTTAGTGAAGACGAAAGGATCAGTTCTATTAAAAGAAGCACTGAAGTTTAACCGGCGGGGGAGAGTAACTGGCGGGGACATTTAAGAAGGGAAAGAAATATTTAAAAAAAATAATAATTAAATGCTGTGAATTAAGAACTGAAAATTGGAAGTTAAAAATTAAGCACCGCAAATCGGAAATTTAAAGGCAAAGGAGTAAAATAATCTTTTGAAATATCTATATAAATAATTGTAGCGTGAAAGGTGTTTGTAAGCCATTTAAGAAACACACAGCACGGATTTTTGTCAGTGAACAGGTCGCGGATTTTAGCGACGAAAATATTTTGACAAATTAAACTTAAATGTTGAAGTGAGTCGAACGGCTTTTGTGTGTTTCTTAAATGGCTTACAAACACCTTCCACGCTGCAATTGTTTTCGTTTCAGCACACGATCTCAGATCAAATCACTTGCTATGCGAGTACACCTCCGTAATATATAAATAAGAAATAAGAAAAAATGTTGTTTACCCTGCTTCCTTCCAATAATCTCAAATGGTTTGCGATAGTTATATTCTATAGTTTTTATTATTTACCCCAATAAATTGTTTGCTCATTAAAATAGTATTTATTACTGTAAACCCTTAGTTATAAGAGTCCTCAACAAGTACAAGCCTAGTTGGAGTGGAGCATAGTTTTTAAGTTTGTATGCAATAAAGAAATTAAAAATATTGGAAAAAGGAAGAAACGAAACAGAATCGTTCTTTATTTAGTGGTATTCGTCCTTCAAACATTTCCAGTCTCTGAAGATTTTCAAGTATTTCTAAGTTTCTGATTTTGACTAAAATTCCTGTAGAAATTCAGAAATTCTGATTTCCCTTTTACGGAAAAGCATTATCCTTAGCACTAAATCACACACACACACACACACACAACACACACACACACACACACACACACACACACACACACACACACACACACACACACACATATATAGGGAGAGTTTACGAAAAAGCAAAAGACGAAGACAGGTGGTGTACAAAACAAACAGATGTATTAGTATAATGCCCAGGAATAGAAAAAGTCTTTTACGTTTCGAGCCAACGCTCTTCTACAGGAAGGGATACAAAAACAAACAAGGAGAGAAACAAGGAGAGAAAAAAATGTGTGTAGTGGCTAACGATCTATCATATATATAAACTTAGATAAACTTAGACCTGTTTCGACCAATGATTGGTCCAGGCCATGTCTAACTTAATAGCACCACCTGATAGGATTATTCGAATCCTGTTTAAGTCAAGTTTTGCTTATGGTCCATTCAAGTAGTGAGTTTTTGTTGGGTGAGTTGTATCCAGTTATGGGTGGCTTATCTGGTATTCCTTGAAGGAATCTATCCAGACTCCGTTTAAAGTTGATAGTATCCTGTTCCTCTTTGATCCCTTTCGGGACAATGTTAAATAGGGCAGGGCCTGTTGAGGAAAAGAAATTATGTTGCAGTGTACATGTATGCTGTGATCCTGAATTGGGCAGGGGACGTATGGCCCGTGGTCCCAGTCTTGGATGAACCTTGAAGCTAATGTTCAGGTCGTTTGGGCAAAGTTAGCGGTATATTCTCCACATCGTACAAATGATGTACCGCTCACGGCGACGCTGGAGAGAGTAGAGTTTCAAGGTTTTAAGGCGGTCCCAATAATCGAGAGCAGCCATGCCTTCAATTCGTTTAGTGAGTGCTCTCTGGGGTGATTTATACACACACACACACACACACACACATATATAAAGCACTAAAATTACGCAGGCTCGTAACTCAATGGATTTTGCGGCTGAATATAGTAAAAAACGCACTAAATTTTAATGCGAAAAGCTTTACATTGGCAGCCTTGTAAAAGGAAATACAACAATCAAAGAAGATAATCTAGAAAGATGTTTTTTTTTCTCTTTAATAATCACTGTTATTACATTTGTGAGTGTCGGCGGTATTTGAAAATAGTATGAGATAAAGTTTGAAAGAGTATTTATCTTAAAGATGTTATACACCCCTCGCTATTCTTCTCGTTCGTTTGTTTCTTCCTCCCTTCCTTCCTTCCTTCTTTCATTCATTCATTCATTCACCTCCCTCCACCATCATCATCATCATCCTGATCATGATCACGATCATCTTTGACGTCGTCGTTGTCGTCGTGGTAATCATCGTGATCTTCGTTATCGTTAACGTTGTCGTCGTCATCATGATCATGATTGTCATCATCAACATCGTTGGCATTGTCGTTGTCATCATCATCATCAGTAACAGCGGCAGCGGCAACCGTTCCTGCCATCTTCGCATCACCCAATACACTACGACCGCCACCACCACCACCACACCACCACCACCACCACCACCACCACCACCATCATCATCATCACCACCACATGTCAACGACAACCAACACTACCACTACAACCACCGCCATCGCCGCTATCACAACAACGATATGACGATCACCGCCACCACCACCACCAAGCCACCTAGCACCAGCACCGCCACCGCCCCCGCAGCCACCACCGCCGCCGCCGCCGCCGCCGCCGCCGCCGCCGCCGCCGCCGCCGCCGCGCCGCCGCCGCCGCCACCGCCGCCTCCGACGACCAGCCGATGGAGGGAGGCCCATTAAATTGCTTCCTACACAACGTTTCTATTACAAACGCACCCGTTTGCCGAAATCCGTCAGACCCATCAGATTAATTCCCCTGTTTACGTTTCCAGCCCTTTCTCTCTCTCCCTATATACAAGACAGTAACCCTAAACCTTCAAAATAAACCAAAGTCCCCCAATTAATGGCTTGTTTGTGTTTTTGAAGGTGTTGGGAAGTGGGCAGGGTCGTGACAGGGGGGGGGGACAACGACCAATTTTTTTTCTCTCTCTCTCTCTTAGCGCCTTCTATAATTTCTATAATTTGGGACTCCTCCTTCCTTTATCTTCTTCCTCGCTTCCCTTTTCGCTTCCATGCCCACCCCTTCCCCTTCCCATCGTCCTTCTCTTCTTTCACTTACTCTCTCTTTCTCCTTCTTGTCTTCCTCTTCTTTAAGCGAGCTAATGGGTTAGTTAATGATGGATTTTGTGACAGAATTAGTTTGCTAGTGATGATAGTATCAGTGGTGGTGGTAGCATAGATGTAGTGGTGATAATAGTGGTAGTAGTATTACTATTAGTAGTATAGTAGTAGTAGTAGTAGTACAATACTGGTGTTGGTCGTAGTATTGGTGTAGTGGAGGTGGTGTTACTGGTAGCAGTATTGGTGCGGTGAGGGTTACAGCGATAGTATTTGTGTGGCGAGAGTGGTGTTAGTGCCGCGGTAGTTTAAGGGTATTTAAGTGTGTGCGTTAAGGGCATTTTGCTGTTATTTCTAGTAGGTCGGGTGGCCGCATAGAGGCCTTCCCTCGTTGGTTCGAGGTAATAACTGTGTCTGTTGTTATTTAGCCTAAGATCAATCCTGATCAGTCAGATATGAATAATGGTTTTCTAGCGATAACCGCCCCCAGTTTATTTTCAGGCATCATATATCGAGGACTACATTAGCCAATGTATCCTGCCATTTTGAAGATGCCGACGACCGCTCGGTTCAAAGTCTCTCTTGACTAGAAATGGCCTGAACTCTTTGTATGACCACCCTCCCTGTACATAACTCCTTGTCCCCCTACATGGCCTTGCTTTTGCTTTTTGAGCCAATAAAAATTGAATTGAATTGAATTGAATTGATTTTTTTTCATAACGGTAGGATGTCATTTGAGGGAGACTTGTGTGCTATTTCTTGTATATCGGGTGACCATGTCGAGTTTCCCTTGGTGGCTGTTATTGTAGTTGTTCAGCTCCAGGTCAGCACTGGTAGAGCAGACAGGATCAACAGCGTTCCATCCACGACCATCCGTTCTTATATTCAGACAGTGTATATCTAAGACTGTTATTCAATGTCCTTACTTCTTTTGAGAGTGTGATTTGAAGGAACTTGGCCCTGGTGGTGGTAGCAAGATCAGTGTCCATGTAGATCAGTTAAGTAAAGTTATTTTCTCGAGTCATACCGACTCATAAGGGCTGTGGGTTTCCTGGTTTCATGGCATATATATTCGCCACCTGGTTGGGACACCGATTCACCCCAGGATTACTCATTTTCTCCAGCTGGGTGGACTGGAACAACATGAAATGAAGTGTTTTGCTCAAGGACACAACGCGTCGCTCGGTCCGGGAATCGAAACCACAATCTTACGAGCATAAGTCCAACACGATGATGAGTCCGTTGGCATCGTCGTCGTCGTCGTCGTCGTCGTCATCATCATCATCATCATCATCATCATCATCATCAGTAACAGTGGTAACCGCTCCTGCCATCTTCGCATCACCCAATACAGTACGACCGCCACCACCAGCACCACCACCACCACCAACATCATCATCCCCACCACATGTCAACGACATTAAGCCACGTGCCTCCACAAGTAGCTCAGTGGTCCTCAACTAGGGTCCACGTAACCCTTGAAAGTCCATATAAGATTCAGCTTTTAAAACTTTTGTGTAATTTGTTTATAAATTTTACAAAACACAAAATATTTCAAACATTTTTTAATACAATTCTTAAATACTAATTATGAAAATGTTCTTTTATTTTTATATTCTTTTATTTGTTTCAGCCATTTAACTGCGGCCATGCTGGAGCACCGCCTTTAGTCGAGCAAATCGACCCAGGACTTATTCTTTGTAAATCTAGTACTTATTCTATCGGTGACTTTTGCCGAACCGCCGAGTTACAGGGATGTAAACGCACCAGCATCGGTTGTCAAGCGATGCTGGGGAGGGGGAGGGAAAACACAGAAACAGAACATATACACATACATACATACATTCATACACACACACACACACACACACACACTCACACACACATATATATATACGACGGACTTCTTTCAGTTTCCGGCTACCAAATCCACTCAAAAGGCTTTGGTCAGCCTGAGGCTATAGTAGAAGACACTTGCCCAAGGTGCCACGCAGTGGGACTGAATCCGGAACCATGTGGTTGGTAAGCAAGTTACTCCCCTCACAGCCACTCCTGGAACTTTTTAAAACATCGAATGTCTACGGGTGTTCGGTAGAGTACAATACGAATCAAAGGGGTCCATAGGTAAAAAATGATTGATGCAGGGTTTCCATCTTTATTGTGTCGTATTCTTTGTTGTTATTGTTGATGCTGGAGTTGTTTAGCTGAAGGCCACCCCTGGGTGAACAACCTTATGATCAAAGGCATCTCACCTTTGATCGTTCCAATTTTTGGCGGTATCTACGCTTACATTTCCAAATACATTCTTTTTTAAAGTCGTTAGTCTTTATGTAGCAGGATATTTGACTGCTATTTTTAGCAAGTGATTCAATCACACAGTTTCAAATGTATGTTTTATTCCCTGGGTTATATCTCTGATTGGTTTTAAACTGCTACATTTGGAGTTAAGGGCTGGCTTCTCTTGTAGGATACATAGAGGCTTCTTCGTTATATTTCTCTATATTGGTTTCAAATTTTGGCACTGGACCAGCAATTTTGGGAGATTGAATCGACTCCAGTACTCAACTGGTACTTATTTTAGCAACCCTGAAAGGATGAAAGGCAAAGTAGACCCCGGCGGAATTTGAACTGAGAAAAGTAAAGGCGGTTGAAATGCCGCTAAACATTTCGCCCGCCGTGCTAACGATTCTGCTAGATCGCTGTCTTCTATTTCTCTATATTACAAACTTAAATTAAGTACCAGTTGCGTACTGGGGTCGATCTAATCGACTGGCCTCCTTCCCCAAAATTTTGGGTCTTGTGCCTAGAGTAGAAAAGTATTTTAGAAACTTAAAGTATTTTGACTCACAGTTATCCGTTTAACTTTTCTGTATTCAAATCTAAATAATGTTTTTTTTTATTTATTAAAAATTATCTTTTACAAGATTTTCAGAAATAATTTGAGTTTTTTGCAATTTTATCGCAACAATGTTGGTCTGTTTACGTCCAACTGAGCGCTTCAGCCAAAGAATCCGATAGAATATGCACCAGACTTAAAATAGATTAAGTACTGGAGTCGATTCCCACGAAAAGACCGAGACTGGTCCCCCGTGCTAACGATTCTTCAAGATGGTACCTCAGCATGTCTGTGGTCAAATGACTGAAACAAATAAACGATATATGCATTATTTCGATTCCCGGGCTAGAATTGAACTCGAAACACAAAGAGCAGGAACAGACTCCGAAAGGTATTTTATCCAACTTCCTAACGATACTGGCAATCTACCGTTCTGGCCTGGTCCTTAATTTATCGACTGAAATAAGATGGTAGATAGGACCACACAACAGACTGTGTCACCTGTCACCAGTCTACAACCGGATTGGTTGTCAATTATCTCAACACATTTGTGGCTAGAGATGCAGACGCTTTAACACAGCGCTGTGGACATCAAACACGCGCTTTTGTTGTTACACTTGTTAAACTTAGTAAGCATATAATAGATCTAGGATTTCCAGCAAACTTGGAAACATCCGGGACAGCAACGAAATGCAGACTACCACGTTTCGTATCACACCTAAAAATTTTTAATCCCCTGCAACCCACAGAACCACCACCACCACCACCACCACCACCACCATCACTAGATCTTGTTTAGCCCCGCTGTGTATTCTGAACTAATAAACCTTACTTTTTACTTGTTTCAGTCATTAGATTGCAGTCATGCTGGGGCACTGCATTGAAGAGTTTTTTTGTTGCATGAATCGACCCCAATACTTATTTCATGAAAGCTTGGTACTTATTCTATCGGTCTCTTTTGAGGACCAATAAGTTACGGGGACGAATAATGATAAATTCTCATTTGAGAAATTCAGACCGTCTTTTTTGTAACATCTATGGCTAAATTGTCCATATTATGTTTTCTTTTTAAGAAAATTGTGCGTAATTTGTGAGAAACTTGATTGCTATTTTCAGCAAGTAGATCTCCTTTGTTGGTTCAATTGTACCCGTTTAATACTATGTGAATTCACAATTTTTTTTATCAAATAATTCGTATTTTTTAAAAATTATATTTCATGTAAGAAATTATTGCCGTGGAAATAAAATATGCTCTTGTTGTTATGTTGTTACATTTGTTTGATTAAATCCGCAATTCTTAATCTGAAGGAAATTTCAGTCTTTAGGTAAAAAGATTTAAAAAAAAAGGGTTTTCAGAGAAAAACCCTAATCAGTATTTGTACTATTTTTTGCTAAATTTGTTGATTGTAAAGATGCTAATGTTAAATTAAAAGAATGGCTCTTAAGGTTATGAAATAAATTATGCTTTATTCAAGGTGACTTATCGTAGCATTCATCGGGTTTGAGATGACAAGCATGATTTTGAAATCCACTAACTTCTAACGTTTTCTAATAACAATGGCTGAAAATTTGCTTGGAAGGCACAGACAACGGAAAATCCTTTTTCTATAATTGACTGTAACTAAATTTAACGATACTGGAGACACCAAAACGGCCTCTGATCTCTTGAACAGCGTAGATTCATAACACTTTTCAAATCCATTAAAAATGTCCGTGTATTTCCTTGTTGTCACATTGTTGTGTCTTACTCCCTTGACCTTACACAATTTCGAATTCACCTTAGAATATTAACCCTCCTGAAAACCATTTCCCCTCACATAATTTCTCTAAGACGTCGACTTGCAGATATCAATGTTGAATATAAAC
>NW_021836209.1:0-2500 GCF_006345805.1 Octopus sinensis
TGTATGTATTTGAATTTAATGTAATATCTGTGACAAATATTTTTTATTTGGTGTCATTTAAAGAAATATTTTGCGATTCACAATCTGATTTACAGTTATCAATATGTTTATTTATTTCCCTTTGCTGTATAGACTTGAGGGAGTTTCCAGTAATAAGTTGCCATCCATCATGTCTGCGAAAGAGAAATAAAGAAAACTGAATCAATATTACCAGAATATTTCAGAATATTGGTTAGAAACGAAAATTTAATATTTCAGTACAGAACAAAATATGCATACAATTAGATTTGCTTGTGTGTTTGTGTGTGTGTGTGTGTTGTGTGTGTGTGTGCATGCAGGTAGATAGATAGATAGATAGATAGATAGATAGATAGATAGATAGATAGAGAAATACAGATAGATAGATAGATAGATAGATAGATAGATAGATAGGTAGATAGATAGATAGAGAAATACAGATAGATAGATAGATAAATAGATAGATAGATAGATAGATAGATAGATAGATAGATAGATGGATAGATGGATAGATAGATAGATAGATAGATAGATAGGTAGATAGATAGATAGAGAAATACAGATAGATAGATGGATAGATAGATGGATAGATAGATAGATAGATAGATAGATAGATAGATAGATAGATAGATAGGTAGATAGATAGATAGAGAAATACAGATAGATAGATAGATAGATAGATAGATAGATAGATAGATAGATAGATAGATAGATAGATAGGTAGATAGATAGATAGAGAAATACAGATAGATAGATAGATAGATAGATAGATAGATAGATAGATAGATGGATAGATAGATGGATAGATAGATCGATAGATAGATAGATAGATAGATATATAGATAGATAGATAGATAGATAGATAGATAGATAGATAGATAGATAGATAGATAGATAGATAGATAGATAGATAGATAGATATTTGTTTAGTGTTGACTGGCAGAAAAAGAGTATTCAACGCCATAGTAGAGACTACTAATATATTTCATAGTGGTTGAGTCAGTCTCTTACTGCTCAGATTCTCCTCTGTTGGTGACTCAATGTCGCAGGTTGCCTAAAGATGAAGGTTAAAGTAGTGAGGAAAGGCAAACAATTAGATGAGGCGTGACACTACCATCAAGGAGCTTGATTCACAAGAAAGCTATAAATAGCTGGGGATAAACGAAGGAGATGTTATACAACATGCTACTATGAAGGAAAAAATAAGAAAGGAATATTACAGGAGAATAAGACTCATACTAAAAACTGAACTCAACTCCAAAAATTTCAATGAAGCCATTAACACCCTGGCACTTCCAGTAGTCAAATATAGACTTAGCATCATTAACTGGAATTTTACAGAACTCCAATGTATGAACAGGAAGACAAGAAAACTACTAACATCTAAGGACATGGCACCACCCAAAAGCAGATGCTGATCATCTATACCTACCTAGACTAAAGGAAAGCAAAAAATTTGCTATTGATCTAGTGTAGGATACCCAAACTGAACAACCCGAGGGAAGTACGGCAACTATTGTTGCAAAGAAGGTGAAAATAATGGCAACGAAAAAAGCGCACGAGCAATTGGCTGATAGGCGGGAGGAGAAACCTCTGCACGGCAAATATGTGGCCCGCAGCAAACAAGCTGATGTTGACCAGAAGCAAACTCATCAGTGGCTACGGAGCTCAGGGCTAAAAGCAGAGAGCAAAGGTTTCATCCTGGCTGCTCATAATCAAAGCCTATTAACCCGGAACTGCCAGGCCAATGTGATGAAAAATGGAGCAGACCCAAAATGCTGATTCTGCAACGACATGATTGAAACAGTGGACCACCTAATCTCTGGACGTAAAGTCTTAGCACCAGTGGAGTATAAATTAAGAAATGACAGAGTTGGCCAATATCTACACTGGCTAATAAGTTGGCATTACAATATCAAAACTGCCACCCTGAAGCTGTAACTGAAGGAGAAAATGTAACGATTCTGTGGGACTTTCCAGTACATACAGACCGAACCATCAAAGCCAATAAACCAGATATTGTTGTAAAAGACCAAAACAATAAAGTTTGCTTATTGATCGACATGAGCATCCCCTGTGATCATAATATCTCGGCGAAAGAGTTTGACAAGCTCAGAAAATATAAAGACCTGCTCACTGAAATTGAGAAAATGTGGCATCTCAAGGCGGTTACAATACCAGTGATCGTAGGAGCACTAGGAATGATCAAGAAGGGAACCGAAAATTATATGAGAATGATCCCTGGCTTACCATCCCTGCAAGAAATGCAAAAGATTGTCTTAACTGGTACATCACACGTATTGAGAAGAGCATTGTCGATGTGAGAACTATTACTACCCATGTATTTTAATTTAACTTAAACAAAAATGAATGAACTATTGAGTTTAGTTTAATGGCCTACCAATGTATACTATGAGTTTCTTTGCCCTAGGAGTCGGGAAGACACTCGGCAAGAAATGGAAGCAAATTTGAAAGAAGAAAA
>NW_021836209.1:7500-17500 GCF_006345805.1 Octopus sinensis
AAAATCTATTTGAAATGTCTCATCTTGTCAATCGGTTTCTACTATTTGGTTATTAATAACCAAATTTTGAATATGTTTTCATAATGATGCCTTTAATGGACTTATGTCTGCAAGTTTATTTGAAGTATGATAATATTTTTGTTTTTATTCTAGTTTGTGAATTTGTTTCATATTAAAATTTTGCATGAAGTCACTACGTTTTACCCCCTTAATACATTTTGTTTGATTTTAAAATTTTTAAATTTAAAGCCAGATAAAAAGAAAAGAAAAACAGTTTTCATTAGGAGCAGTGTTATATATTTTTAATATAAAAATGAGAAATTTAAAAGCAAATATTTGAACAGCATTGTTAAAAACAACAACATTGTGTAATTCCTTCTGTCAAATATAATTCTTCAGAAAAGAACAAGCATTATCAATGTATTCTGTTTTTAATTTAATTATTTCTTCTCAATTCAATTTAGCTGTTTTCAAATTATTTCAGAGATTGCACTTGTGTAGATAATGCAACACTTAAGGGACATTGATAATTGAACAAGAATAGTTTACATATTTTCAGTTAATAATCTCATTACTTAATTTCAACAGGAATAATCCTTTACAAGAGTCTTCCCCATGACCACCACCTCTCCTCCCGCTCATCCTTCCACACCTTCTCTTCAGGCTAAAAAATTATTCTCAATTTTCAGTTTTCCAGGAAGCAAACGAATGTATCTGCCAATAATTTCCCAAACATATTTTTGATATTGTTGAGCAAACAGACAACTGACTAAAATCATTATTATTATTATTATTATTATTATTATTATTATTATTATTATATAACATATTGAATTCTTCAGGCTGGAATTACCTATAAAAGATATTTATATTGGAGTATTAGAGTGGATGGGGATGGGGGGAAGGAAGAATATTTTAAAATCCTTCATTTACTGATGAAGTAATTTTAATTACACAAGACCCGGCAGGACAAGTGAGACCATAACCCGTGGCCTCTACACTGGATGTAGCCAGTCCACTTATGCATACCGCTCCTTCTTGGGACACAAAACTCTACTTGTGAAGACCTGTTGAGGCAAGTGAGAATCGTAATCGATCAGCATCAATGGAAATTGCAGCTGTGATACTAGTGCCGGTGGCACGTAAGAGAACCATCCGAACGTGGCTGTTGCCAGCGCCGCCCCGACTGGCCTCATGCCGGTGGCACGTAAAAAGCACCATCCGTTCGTGGCCGTTTGCCAGACTCGCCTGGCCCCCGTGCCGGTGGCACGTAAAAAGCACCATCCAATCGTGGCCGTTTGCCAGACGGGTCTGGCACCTGTGCCGGTGGCACGTAAAAAGCACCCACTACACTCAAGGAGTGGTTGGCGTTAGGAAGGGCATCCAGCCGTAGAAACATTGCCATATCAGACTGGGCCTGCTGGCTTCCCAGACCCCAGTTGAACCGTCCAACCCATGCCAGCATGGAAAGCGGACGCTAAACGATGATGATGATTATGAATTTTATGAGTTCAAATAAACAAAAGACACTGGAACGCCATCCTTCTCCACCGCCATTAATACAAAGATAATGAAGAACATAATCCAACCAACATCTATTTCACAAAGACACAAATATTAAAGTAAACAATATTCTTGAAAACAAATTTTCTTTTTTCTTTTTTGGTTTTTCAAAGAATTTCATTCTCGTTGCTTTCTTTGAAATGTACAGTCCAGTTTTCCTTATTCTTGTTCCAAACAATTCCGTCAATTTCTCGACTCTCTCTCTCTCCAACAGTACTGCTCTTTCCTCGCTACCAAACACCTCTTCATCCAGTCTTACTCTTATTAAATTCTTCACCTTTGCAATCTTTTCCTCAATTCACACAATCTTATCGTAAATTATCATCATTCAGTCGGCTGCTTTCTTTGCCTCACATATTCCATTCTCTCCTTACTTCCCCTTTCCACTCCTCATATTTCTCCTCTTTGTCTATTTCTTCTCTCCTTCTTGTTGTTGGCTCTGGGGTTCGATTTTCACTCGTCTCTTTTCTCTACTAATTTTTTCTCTTGTACTTTTACCGCTTTTTTCTTCTTTTTCAGTTTTGGGCGGTGACTCCGCACTTGTTCTTTTTCTGCCCCCTATTTCCTCCTCCTTTTCCTCCACCACTATTACTTCCTCCACCTCTGCTTAGTTCTCCGTTCTTTCCTCGTCTCTGGGGACACCTTGCCTTCATGTGTCCTCTTGTACCGAAATTATAACATACTGGAGGCTTCCCTTCCACCACAATTCTCAACCGGGTGTCATCAGGGAGCACCAACTCCTCTGCTATCTTGTGCAAGTCAGGCAGGGTTATATGGATCAAGATTTCCAGTCTAAATCCCCATCAGTTTATCTCAGCCAATTTTGCCACCTTGATAATCTTGGTCTCCTCCTCACAGTTGTACAGGATAGCTTCCAACAGCCATTCCTCCTCTATTTTGGGTGGCACTCTCCCTATCTGTACTCTTGCCACTCTTTTACCGCATTAGGTTGGCAAAAGTGCCCACTCGGCTGATCTCAACAGCATCGTGGAGTACTTTTTCGTTTCCTCCTCATTCACGAAGTGAACCTCCACCGTGCCGTACTTCCTTCCCCGAGTATAAAACGTCGTTACTCCCTTCACTTCGCTCAGGCATTCATCTGCTACTTCCACTCTTTTTGTTTCTACATCCAGCATTCTGTATATTATTATTTTCCTCTCTGCTCTTTCCATCGCTTCTCCCGGGGGTATCAGCCTAATGCAGTCTCCCTCTTTTTTAAATAATCCTTGTACTTTCCGAAATCCTTCTGCTCCAACACCAATTCTTTCAATCGCAGAATGTCAGCTGGCAGACTTTTGCCCGCCACCGCGGCTTAACTGCCTATTCGTTGTTCCTCCATTTCACCCAAAAATGGGGAAGAAAAAGAAACAACAATAACAACAATTAACAAATCTCAAAAATATAACAGTATCCAAAGTACAACAATGCACAACTCGCATCGACAATGCTATTCAAATTTTCTAACACCCACAAAAGAAAAACAACATTATTTCATTACTTAAACATGCAATTGGTTGTCGTTAATAGAAATTCAAACGCGCCGGTTTCAAATTCCCTTAAGCTTATACAATTTTATTACAACCATTTTTATTTCTATACACTTTCAAAGAGTAGATGAAAACCTATGGTTGCAGAAAGGGATCACCTCAGCAAATTTAAAGTTTTGGGCCCAAAAAACTTAAGGATGGAAGGGATTCCTTAACACATAGCTTATACTTATTTATATTTACTCTGAAGTAAGGGTCCCTCAAAATAACAGACCATTCCAAAGAATATCTTTTCTCATTACTCTTTAAACCATGTATATAAGAGGCAAGAGTAGTAGAATTAAAGTATTTTTCATTTGAAAACAAATTCATGTGGGCCCTATGCCTACTGTACTGCCTTTATAAAATTTATCTAAATTACCCTCCTCTTTAGCAACGCATGACTAATCTAAAAGTTATACCCAGCAGACTAGTTCAAATTTTCTGACACCCAGCCACCAAAAAAAAAACGAATTATTTTATTGCTAATCATGCAGGTGGTCGTTGTTAATAGAAATCCAAACCGTATAAACATACACATATACACATGTATTTGTATATACATATATATATACACATACACACACACCTATATTTGCATATAGCCGAGCCGAGCCGAGCCGAGCCGATCCGAGCCGAGTCGAGCCGAGCCGAGCCGAGCCCTGGCCCCCATAGCGCTCATTGGGGGGTCGTAGCCTTGGACAGTGAGCCTCAACAGGTCTTCGCAAGCAGAGTTTAGTGTCCAAGGAAGGAAAGGTACGCATAAGTAGGCTGGTTACACCCGCTGGCATAGGCCATGAGGTTATGGTCTCACTTGGCTTGTAACCCATAAAAGCCCTCAATGACTCAACAGAGCTCAGAAACACGTCCTCCTCCGCCACGTCACCTTCAACACCATGGAGTTATCTAAACTAATACAAAACCCTGAATTAATTAGTCATGGTTCTAACAACGGAATGCTCACACCGAACCTGATCATGTCAAGACTACATCACTCACTTCTGACATTTCCTTTTATTTTTTAACTGGTTCCAATCAGACTGTGGCCACACTGGAGCACTGATTTCAGAGTTTTATTTGATTTTATTCAGACTTGTACTTCTGTACTTTTCACTGGTGGTGTTGGTGATGGCAGTGGCGGAAGTTTGACCAAAACCCCTCAGATACCAAAAGATAAGTTCATTAAAAAGACAAACAAGTAAAAAAAAACAGTAAAGAACAATAAAAGTTGAAAAGCTTTTTTCTTTCTTTCGAAATGGTTTCTCATTCGATGGTTGATGCGATGAAAGGAGACTGAATGAATTTTGTTAACTTTTAGTCATGGTTGGGGCCAAAGTTTATTAATTTGCATCTCTTAATGCTAATTAATTATTAGAAGCCATGAGTGCAGGTGTGGCTTTGTGGTTGGGAAGTTGGCTTCCCACTCATATGATCCTGGGTTCAGTCCCACTGTGTGGCACCTTGGGCAAGTGTCTTCTACTACATCCCCAGACCAAGCACAGCCTTGGGAGTGGATTTGGTAGACAGAAACTGAAAGAAGGTGGCGTGCTGGCAGAATCGTTAGCACGCCGGGCGAAATGCTTAGCGGTATTTCATCTGCCGCTACGTTCTGTGTTCAAATTCCACCGTGGTCGCCATTGCCTGAAGGCAAAACTGCACCAGGAATGGGTTTCAATTCCTATATATATACCTTTTATCTTCTACTTTTGTCATTTGACTGCAGCTATGCTGGGGCATATGGAATATGAAAGAGAGAGATAAGAAGGGTTTTAGTCGAACAATTGTTTTTAATGTCTGGGACTTATTCTATTGGTCTCCTTTGCACCAAACCTCAAAGTTATGGGGAATGTAAACACACCAACACTGGTTATCAACTGGCGGTAAAGAGACTTGCTTTACCAAAAGGTGAGGGCGCCTCACTCCCAGTGGTCTTTCAGCACGCCAGACACCATCCCGGAATTTCTGCGTACCCGTGCTAACATTTATTGGATGGCCGTTGACTCTCAAGAGGTCCTCCGCCCTTTGACGGGTTTTGTTTTTCCTCCCGCAGGGTGTCCAATAAACACCCTCCTCACCAAGCAAGCTTGTATTGGGTTACATGTTACCAATAGCACTCGAAAGGGACCTGACTGCTACGGACATATGAACTAACTGTTCATGATATATATCGAAAAATCACTAGTCATACGAAAAAATCAAAAATGAATTCACTTACCTTCGAGTCCAAATAACTTTCAAAGAGATTTCCAGAGAAACTGAAGATTTAAAACAACTGAAAAAGTCATCGTTTTTTCCACTGTTTTTCATTTAAAGATGGCTTTCGTTACATCATCCTAAAGACAATGCCTAAGCCCATTCTACGGCAAAAAAACAACTTAACTATTCTTAACCTTTTGTACTTTTTGGTCAGAAACATTTTGGAGCTAAAGTAAACAATCATCACGATATCGACCTCTATTGATGTTTGGGAACTGGTCTGCCATTTCAGAAAGTATATATATTCAGACCAAATCAGCTACTTGTGCTGAAACAGATCTTCCCATCGTGACATCAAAATCATCGGGTGTGTCTTTATGGAACCACATATATATATATTATATATATATATATATATATATATATATATATATATATATATATATACGCGCATACGTTCATGAATACACACACACACCCACACACACACACACACACACACACATATATAATATATTATATATATATATATATATATATATATATAATATATATATATAATATATATATATATATATATCTCAGGGGGCGATTCCAGGTCATCAGCGTCACACGGGCTCATCACAGTCTTCGTAAGACACATTTTTACTCGAAGAATTTCACGTTTTCGCGCTTTATTTCTCCCCAAATGGCTTATTTTTCTTACATCTAACACGATGTCTTTCTCCGCTTCTAAGTTAAAGATTAAAATAAGCAACCCTGCAAAACACGACTGATCTTTGCGCACAGATGCACAGAGTAAGAGCAATGAAATTACGACAGCGGAGTGCACAAGCAAACATCAGCGATCTGACTGTCGCTTGTAATCTTGACAAGAGATGCCAGTTTGTCTTTTACACCTACCAGGCTCGTTCCTATTAGCCCGAGTTGCTGGATAAATTTCGTTCCGGATCTTTTCTGTTTGAACGGCAGTTTAGTTTTTAAAGTAATTCCACGTAACTAAACACTTTTAAACTTCGTATACTGGTAGAATGTGTTTATAAAACATCTTTTTCTCTTGGCTTTATTGAGAAAATTCTATAGTATGTAAGATATTTGTTGTTTTTTTCTACAATTTCTGCAATTTCAACCTATCAATGATGTCTATTGAGGTAAAAAAAAAACATTCTGTGCCGTATGAATATGTCCCTCGTTTAAGAAAGAGATTGGGTTTATTTACATGTCTGAAGAAATAAATATACCCTCCCCTCACCCCTAACCCTAACCCTAACTGACCCTAAAACAGATCGAAATGCAATAGATCGATACTAGGGTCATAACTATGGGTGACAATTTCATATAACGTTCCTTTAAGAATATTACAGAACGGAAACTTTTCATGGATTTGAATTTAAATATTAATCTCTCGAAAAATTTATAGTTTCAAGAAAATATTGTATTTGAATTAATTTTAATTTTGACGATTATTGATAACAACTCGGGCTGTAACTTCTGAGCCCGAGTCAGGCGCGTGTGAACGATGTCGAGAGAACGTCTACTACGAATGATATTTTCTGACACAGACGGTGAACGAAAATAAACCAACAGCGACCAGGCTCAATAAAAGGAGCCCAAGTTATTGGCTGCAATTACATACTTGAAGTCAGTGTTGGCAGAAATCAGCTTATAAATACACGTCTACCTTATTAAATTTATATTCGGGCTAAGCTCGAATGGCCCGAGTGCCGGAGTCACCATATATATGTATATATATATATATATATATATATATATATATATATATAATTAGTGAATGGAGAAATGGAGTTGAACGTCCTCGTTCGAATGCTTTGCTGCGCCTCTGTTTTGTTTGTTCTGACAACGTAATTCCTGGTTTTCCTGAAGAGAAAGTGCAATATGGTATCCTTATTTAATCAGAATTTGGAAAATTGTGGCCTTTGAAACATGTGTAGAATGTAATAAAAGGAATTCTGTACAATCTTCGTTCAACTCCATTCTTCCATTCACTAATTATTTTAAACTTGAATTATCCGCACCAACGCACGGTTGCAACACCATATGGTCTTATCTCCAACCGTGTTTTTTTCTGTTGTGATTTTTGCTACCCAGGTATCGGTTAAACTTTTGAACAATCTGTAACAAGAAAATTCATCTTTCCATTTCACAAATATATATATATATATATATATATATAATCAATACAAGCAACAAGGATATCCAAAGGTAGTGTAGTACAATCGTTTCATGCTACTTCATTTAATTAAACAATGTAAGTATTACATCAGATTTAAAATGTAGAGCACTCTTCAGCCACATATGGACCTTTTTAATTAAATTGACAATATTCATTTTTATACTTATTCCATTTGGACAGAGAGATAAAATCTATCTATCTATCTATATATATATAATGGCGGTGCCCCAGCAGAATGGTGGTGCCCCAGCATGGTCACAGCTCGTGAGATGAAACTAGATAAAATAAAAATAAAATCATCATGATTGTTTAATGTCCATTATCCATGCTAGCATGGGTTGGACGGTTCGACCGGGGATCTGGGAAGCCAGAAGCCTGCACCAGGCTCCAGTTTTATCTGGCAATGTTTCTACAGCTGGATGCCCTTCCTAACGCCAACCAATCCGAGAGTGTAGTGGGTGCTTTTTACGTGCCACCCGCACAGGTGCCAGGCGAGGCTGGCAACGGCCACGGTCGGATTGGTGCATTTTACGTGCTACCGGCACGGAAGCCAGTCGAGGCGGCGCTGGCATCGGCCACGAGTCGGATAGTGCATTTTACGTACCACCAGACCAGGGATCCTGGCTGGTTCAATTCGATTTCGATTCGAATTGAATATATATAATATATATAAAATAATATATATATATGAGAGAAATGCTGGACATAACAAGCATCGGATGTGGCATGCAAGAAAGAAGTTTGCGCTGGTATAGTCATGTACTCCGGATGGACGAGGAGAGATGTGCGAAGAAGTGCCACTCCCAAACAGTTGAAGGTATCCGGGGTAGAGGTAGACCCAGGAAGACATGGAATAAGGTGATCAAGCTTCATCTTCGAGCGTTGGGCCTCACAGAGGCAATGACGAAAGACGGAGACCTCTGGAGATATGCTGTGACAGCGAAGACCCGACAAATAACGTGAGGCTGTTTCCTGCACCAGCTTCACATAACAGCCCCAACCCATCGAAAATACCTTGGATCGCAGGACGGCCTACTGTGCTTAGCTTGGATCGTAGGGTGACCTGCTGTGCTTGAGGAGACCTACTGAGTCAAGTACATCAACATCGAAATAAAAATCAAATGGAAATTGTAGTTGTGATACCCGTGCCAGTGGCACATACAAAACACCATCTCAACGAGGCTGATGCCACCGCCGTCTTGACTGGCTTCCGTGCTGGGGGCACATAAAAAGCCAACCGATCGTGACCGTTGCCAGCCTCCTGGGGTACCTGTGCTGGTGGCACGTAAGAAGCGCCCTCTAAACTCAGAGTGGGTGGCGTTAGGAAGAGCATCCAGTTGTAGAGACAATACCTGATCAGATTGGAGCCTGGTGCAGCCTCCTGGCTTCCCAGACGACGGTCGAACCGTCCAACCCATGCTAGCATGGAAAACTGACGTTAAACGATGATGATATATATATATATATATATATATATATATATATATATATATATATATATGTATATGTGTATATGTATATATATATATATATATATATATATATATATATATGTATATATACACACACCTACATTTCTGTGTGTATGTAATGTGGTATGTAATGTATTATGTATGTATGGGTATGTGTGTGTGTATGTACGTATGTACGTAAGTATGTGTGTATGTATATATGTATTATGTATGTATTATGTATGCGTGTATGTACGTCTGTATATACGTATGCATGTACGTATACGTACTGTATGTATGTAGTATGTATGATGTATGTATGTATGTATACGTAAGAATGTATGTACGTAAGAATGTACGTAAGTATGTACGTATGTATGTATGTATGTATGTGTATGTATGTATGTATGTATGTACGTATGTACGTATGTATGTATGTATGTATGTATGTATGTATGTATGTATGTATGTATGTACGTAAGAATGTACGTAAGTATGTATGTATGTATGTATGTATGTACGTATGTACGTATGTATATACGTATGCATGTACGTATGTACGTATGTATGTATGTATGTATGTGTGTGTGTGTGCGTGCGTGTATTGTGGCTTTGTGTGTGTGTCTGTCGTTTACGTTTATCTCCATGTGACTTAGCGGTTCGCTATAAAAGGCCAATAAAATCTACCAGACAAAAATGAGAAATAACTGGTGTCAGTTTCTTAGATTAAAATTCTTCAATGCGGTGCCCCAGCGTGGCCGCAGTCTAATAACTGAAAAAGTGAAAAATCTACAAAATTCCTTGGTAAAACTTTAAACTAAGGGACGTAACTCTTGTACCTCCCACTGTGGCTTTACCTGCTAGAAATAGCAGCCAAAATGGTTTTAAGCCAGATCCCAATGCTGGATCTTCAAGAACCAAATGAAGAGCAGAGTTTCAATCCTGGGATCATCCTGATTCCAAAAGGTAGAATATGTCTATGTAGACTGAGGGACAGGGGTCACAGGCACAAGGGAATTTCGCTTTTATTAAGGCGCGAGCTGGCAGAAACGTTTGCACGCCGGGCGAAA
>NW_021836209.1:22500-25230 GCF_006345805.1 Octopus sinensis
TTGGAGTTGTGGCTGCTCTGTCTAGTGGACGAATGGCCTGTTAAGGCCATTCCTAAATTGTTATATATTTACATTTTAGTCTCATGACTATCTTTCTTTTCCACTGGGCCGCTGGTAGTGATAAATTTCTATCGAATTTTTTACTACCCTAAATTGATTAATTGATTATTTTCTGACTAATTCTGAGATTGAATCGGCAGTTTATATTTGCTGCTGATAAGGTTGGCGCGATTGCGCTGGTCTTCGAAAATTTTAAGACAGATATTCCAGAGGCTTCGATGCAGTAGCCTCGTGTATATTTGCCTCTACCAAAGGTTTCTTTACTGACGATGCGTGACCTATGGTAGATTAGCTTAATTTAATTTAATTAAGCTGGTCTATCATTAAAAACGCAGAAACGATGCATCGTCTAAAAGATGATTAGGGTAAACGTTTTTAATTTTTCACCTATTCCGAATTACATTACTTGGCGGTTGGAGTTATGGCTACTCTGTCTAGTGGACGAATGGCCTGTTAAGGCCATTCCTAAATGTTATATATATATATAATTATATATATATATAATATATATATATATATATATTATATATATTATATATATATATACACAGTCCTTAAATCGTAGTCTTCGTTTCTGCTGGGGGCTCTTTCCATAAAGAAGTTTAGCATATAGCATCTGTTTAGGGATCCTCTGATCATTAATCTAAAGAACATGTCCAGTCCATCATTATACTCTGTGCTTTTATAATTTTACAATTTCAACCTCTCTTCTCTGGGCAACATATTTTCCTTTTGATGCTTTTAAAATATGAAAATTACTTTGACAGTCATTGACCAGAACAAGATGAAGATCTCAGTCAGTAAAGGAATTTGTCTGGGGTCATCAAAGTTTGAAGTTACTCTTTTTAGTTTTATAAAGTCACTAAAAGTCTTACGTTTTCTCAATTTATAGAAAACTAACACTTTTATAAATGTGTTTATTGCTACGCATTAAATGTTAAACTAAATTTGCTCCAGCTGGTCTATATAAACAGTAACCTATAGCTTTGAACAGTTTTATTATTTTGTTGTGTATTTACATGGCATATAATGTGTGAATAGAATTTCTCCCCCAGTTATCCAAGCAAAAAATCAGAAACTTATGTTATCAATTTATTTAGAAGAATTTTGTACAAAGTTTGATACAAAATAATTTTGTTGTGTCTGGGGAGAGTCATTCTCTTTTAGTGCCTTATTATTTAACACACTCACCGGTAAAATTTCGTTTTGCTTTAATAGTAATTATCAATTTCTGAATAAAGTTTCTTTTTATCTAATTTAAATATCTTGATTATTTTATTTGAAAACAATCAGGTTTGTTCACTTCTATCACAAAAGAATCCAATAAAAAGTGGAGAATACTTATGAACCTTCCTTTCCAATTCCACAAAAGTCTGCTCGGTAGAGCTTCCTGTCACATCTTATAATGTACATAAGGGTCTCATGTGTGTTACTTATTTAATCTTGGTCTCTGCTGTAAGAACTTGAAATCTAATTTCAAATTAAAATAACAGTGGAGTAATATGAAGGTAAATATTGTAGGGAAGAATTGTACTCTTCCTTTATCTGAAGTTATTTAAAAAGAGGGAGACACATGCAATTAAAACAACAAATGTTGTGTCATTATTTTATTATCTCAGACTTTTTCAGCACAGCTATTGTTTAATTATAATTTTTTTGATTTATTTTCATATGTATAATAGTGAAGTTTTATTTTTACTGACGGAAATTGCAGTCATTAGTAACTAACGAAGGTCATAAAGTAAGAATATAAATTTAAAATATAGTATATTGCACTCAAAACCCCCTGAATTTTTATTCAACCACCACCACTTTGGAGAGGCCTGTCTTAAACCACAACAGGACAAAGTGAGATATATCCTTAGATACATCATGTATTATATAGAAATACTATCTCTATAGGATATATAAAGGGAAAAGACATCAATATATATATATACCAGGCATTCTACTCTCAGCTAAAAATGAAGGTAGATAACTATCAATATAGCAGAAGATATTAAAGCTGTCTATATAACAATGGGGTTGTTTAGGGAGGGGATTAGATATACAACAACAGCAACAACAATAAATGAACATTTCAAAGTTTGTCTTTATTTTAAATGTGAATTTTTAACAAAGGAGCCAAACCAGTGAAGGGATCACTATGTGGTTGATATACCTGCTAGAATTAGTAGCTAAATTCACACGATACCACTGTACAGAAGGGCATATTGGACAATGTGGTTGTGGGTTCTCTTTGGAAATAGGCATGATGGTCCTGGCTGGAATGCGTTTGATCATACGTCTCTGTTTGGTCAAGGTTAATCTGAGGCTAAACAACAACAGTTACACAGAAATTCACTTTGCGTCTAATGACAGACATTCCATCGCAGCGACACATTCAGCTTCTTCAAGAGCTGCACGTAATGTTGCGTGTGTCCGTGTTTCTGGGTCGCAATTCCTGTACCATTCGTAAAGCATCAGGTAGCCTTGTTTTACAGCGTCAATAGACTCATCATCAATTTTCAGTTCAGTTGTATCAACTCCTAAAACAATAGCTGCAAAAGACACAACAATAAGAAATAAATGCAACATTAACAATATTAACAATAATATAAAAGATGTGTGTTGTTATAAACATAACAAAGAAACTATTTCAAGAGAGAAATATAAAAAAATAGCTAAGAA
>NW_021836210.1:0-7500 GCF_006345805.1 Octopus sinensis
TATTAGTATTTGGTTAAAAATTTCATTTTTATATATATTTTACGATGAAGCAATTTCTTTCATGATTTTTGTTGTTGTATTATATTTCCTGCAAAATTAGAATAATGTTAAACGTATAAAATTAGGTTGCTGAGGTCTTGTACGGCAAGTAATTTTTCTTGTGTTCGGATCGCGTATTTATTGTCGGAGAAGCGTCATACGTTTTCTGTGCGACATGCCGGTTTGACCAATATAATTCTCGCCATACCCACAGGATGTTATGACATGAGTTTTTCCGAAAGTCATGCAAAGTTATTTTTTAACTTAAACTCTCTTCCAAATTTGAAGCGGGATTCAATGCTTTCTGATATGTTGATTCAAATTTGACAATTGCTTCTGCATTTTTAACTATCAGTTTCTGAATAATTTTGGTAGGAGACTGGGCACTTGTTAGAATTTTCTTCAATGAATGTGGCAATTTCTTTGTTACTTTAAATTATGTTTGGTAGCCTGATCGATACCATAGTAGATATTTAAATATACATATATGTAGACGGACAGACGGATAGAAAGATCAATCATTGTTTGATATATCTCTACTTAATACAATCAGAAAGTTAAATACTTTTAAGTACAGCAAATATAAATATGAATATTGTTAATGAAACAAATTTTAATTTTCTAAATGAAATGCACACGTGTGTGTGTGTTTGCGCACGCACGAGTTTGAATATATATATATTCTATTATTCAGCTATTCTTTTGTTTGTTTCACTTATT
Organism: Octopus sinensis; assembly: GCF_006345805.1. Lineage (NCBI taxonomy): Eukaryota > Metazoa > Mollusca > Cephalopoda > Octopoda > Octopodidae > Octopus > Octopus sinensis. The sequence continues at coordinate 760 of NW_021836210.1, forward strand.
TTACTGCGGCCATGCTGGAGCGCCGCTTTTAGTCGAACAAATCGATCCCAGGACTTATTCTTTATAAGCCTAGTTCTTATTCTATTGGTCTCTTTTGTCGGACTGCTAAGTTACGGAGACGTACACACACACACGTACACATACACCTAAACATATATATATATATATATATATATATAATTATATATACGACGGGGCTTCTTTCAGTTTCCGTCCATCAAATCCACTCACAGGGCTTTGAACTGCCTGAGGCTATAGTAGAAGATTCTTGCCCAAAGTGCCACGCAATGGGACTGAACCCGGAGCCATTTGGTTGGTAAGCAAGCTACTTACCACACAGCCTCTCCAGCGCCTATACACACACACACACACACACACACACACACACACACACACACATATATATATATATATGTGTGTAACCTAGGGTTTGTAGAAATTGTGCTTCCTTGTGCAGGAGCGTGTATGAATGTGTGTTTCGCACGATGCGCGTGCATGTGTGTCTGTGTTGTGTGTGTGTGCTTGTGCGAGCGTGCGTGCGTTCTTGCGTGCTTTCTCTGTGTACTGAACGCCAAAGGAAGCTAAGTAAAGTGCAACATAGGATAAAGGAAGGTGTTTAACACGTTGTAGGAGAGGGAGGAGGAACTCTGAATAGAGGAAGTAGTCGCATGAAGGGTATTGATGAAAGAGGGAAATATATCATAGAAAATAAAGAGGAAAAAGTAAAGAAATACAGAAAGAAAAAAAAAAGAAAAAGAAAAGAATATCAAAAAGGGAAGAGAGGGAAAAAGGAATAGAATAAAAAAAAGCAGGAAGAAATTGAGAAAGACGAATAATAAAAAAATATCTCAAATGAAAGCAAAGGACGGATAAGAAAGAACAGAGTAAGGAGAGATTATAGGAGAAAGTGAGGACAAAGGAGAAAGAATGAAAGGTTTTTGAAGGCTAGTGAGATGGGAGTGGATAGAAAGGGGTAGAAGTTTGTTTGAAAACGTTCGTATTGCGTGTAGAAAATGAAGCGATTTCACCAATTGTTATTTCGTGTGTATTAAACATGGCGACTAAATTGCAGCGGTGATTGTTGACTGTTTCTTCACGGCTACCATTAATGCTGGTGGTGTTGGTGTTGTTGATAGAGGTGGCGTCGGTAGGGGAGGTGTTGCTGCTGGTCGCGATGGCCGTGGTGGAGGGAGCCGGTGGCGGTGGCGGCGGCGCTGGTGGCCCTGTTAAGACAGGGTGTATAAATAGGAGCAGTCGACGTGTCGTCAAAGGCACCCCGCGGTTTCCTTCATTTCAGCTGCTCCTGCCAGACGGACATTACATCGTGGCAACCCACGAACACACACACATACAAACACACGCACAGACACATACACAGTGTCTCTCTCTCTCTCTCTCACTCACACACACACACATTCAAGCACAGTAAATATACACTAATATACATATGCATATAAACATCTATTTATTCTATATAAACACATAAACACATACATATATATAAATATGAGTGCATATATGCGTTATATGTGTACGTCTGAGCGTGTGTGTGTATGGATGTCCATGCGAGTGTAAATTTGTGTATGTTTCCGCAGAAAAGCAACATGATAGACAGTTAAGGTCTGTAGGTGACACCATAACAATTACTGGCAATCAACGATTATTCCATGAAACGCCTCATGTATATATGTATATGTGTAAGAGGGAAAGAGAGAGAGAGAGAGAAAGAAAGAAAGACAATGGAATAGAGGGAGGGAGGGTATTAAGTAAGGACTAACAACACACTGTAGTATACTAAGTGACTGACTTCAACTACAGTAAGACTAATTTCTCGCTGTTTCGATATTCAGCACCAACAACCTCTGCGTTACGTCGTTCTGACAAGAACATTTGCAAGTCTCGCGCATTTCATTGTTTATATTTGTTTCTCCCCTTTTTCTTCTAATTACATTCTCCTCAGTATCACGCAGAAATCAAAACATCGTCAGTCGCGCATGCGCTGGATTAGTTTTAAATACACGCTAAATGACAATGAACGCCTGCGAAACGGTTTCGATTTCGCTTGTGTAAGGCGGCGAGCTGGCAGAAACGTTAGCACGCCGGGCGAAATGCTCAGCAGTATTTCGTCTGCCGTCACGTTCTCTGAGTTCAAATTCCGCCGAGGTCCACTTTGCCTTCCATCCTTTCGGGGTCGATTAAATAAGTACCAGTTACGCACTGGAGTCGATATAACCGACTTAATCCGTTTGCCTGTCCTTGTTTGTCCTCTCCGTGTTTAGCCCCTTGTGGGTAGTAAAGAAATGGGTTTCGATTTCGCCGTGTAGTGTAATGCAATTGAATTCACTTATCGCATATAGGATGGAGGCACATGGCCTAGTGGTTAGAGCAGCAGACTCGTGATCGAGGGATCGTGGGTTCGAATCTCAGACCGGGAGATGTGTGTGTTTATGAGCGAAATGTGGAGGCACATGGTCTAGTGGTTAGAGCAGCGGACTCGCGGTCGAGGAATCGCTGGTTCGAATCTCAGACCGGAAGATGTGTGTGTTTATGAGCGAAATACCTAAGCTCTACACGGCTCCGGCAGAAGGTAAAGGCGAACTTCTGCTGACTCTTTCGCCACAACCTTCTCTCACTCTTTCCTCCTGCATCTTCCAGCTCACCTGCGACAGACCGGCGTCCCGTCCATGTGGAGAACCTATACGCCAAGGAAACCGGGAAACCGGCCCTATGAGCCAGGCGTGGATCGAGAATGGACAAACAAAAAGACAACACGTTGCATATAGGGCCGCTGGGTGTTCAGAAAAGTAGGTTTGATATTTCTCGGAAACAAAAATCTGACATTAACTAGGCTGTGTTATCAGTTGGTGAGAATAACTTGTATTGAAATGCACTGGAAGGGTTACCAAGGTGCTCTGTAAGGGGCTCCTTAGACCCCATAAGGGAGTTGGAAGTGCACCGCATGAATATAGTTGCATCAAAAATGAGGTACAGTTGTACGGCCAGGGATGTCTAGGCGCATCAAAAGGGATATGTTGGTGTATGTTAAGGGCTGCAGAGGCACACGAAAAGGATTATGTATGTGGATGGCAAGGGATATCGAGGTGTATCATAAGGAGTACCTATATTAGCTACACCAGGGGATGTAGGTATCAGCAAGGGCTGTGTAAGTCATGTATATTCTCACGTTATTTACTGAAACTCTCGACTCTGTCGGTCATGAATGACCATAGAGATACCTAAGAGGTTCCTCTCCTGGTAAAAGTCCGGGAGGAAAGTTGCCACACCGGCGAACGCAAACCCTAGGGTTGTTTTCATGGAAGACCAGCAGTCGCCTATGCATATCAGCCTCGCTTCTTCTCACCACCGATGTTAGCCAAGGGAAAGGAAAGACTGATAGATCTTGGCACCGGTAACGTCGCAACTGATTTCTACAGCTGAGTGAGCTGGAGCAATGTGAAATAAAGTGTCTTGCTCAAGAACACAATACACAGCACGGTCCGGGAATCGAACTCAGAACGTAACGGCAGACGAAATACCTATTTCTTTACTACCCACAAGGGGCTAAACACAGAGGGGACGAACAAGGACAAACAAACGGATTAAGTCGATTACATCGACCCCAGTGCGTAACTGGTACTTAATTTATCGACCCCGAAAGGATGACAGTCAAATCGACCTCGGCGGAATTTGAACTCAGAACGTAGCGGCAGACGAAATACGGCTACGCATTTCGCCCGGCGTGCTAACGTTTCTTTCTGCCAGCTCGCTGCCTTAAAAATGATATTGAAAAATAAAGAAAAAAAAACAACTTTTTAATTGCTAGCAGAGATTTGAAACCCTCCGCTGTGGCATTATGCTACTTCTCAATACCTGACCAACTAGGCCACTAAAGCAGCAACAATGTCAAGGTAATATCAATCATTTATCAGAAACATTTAGGAATAATTTATAATTGTTTTCTTGTCCAAGGTCAACAGTGACCAAACAGACCTATGGAGAGAGAGACGTTCCGTTACCATACTGTTTTATCAAAGAGATATCTAGAATTGCTTTAACCAATATATCTTCCTTTTCTTCTAAGGTAGAACTTATCATGTCGAGCGATTACGCAGAAGTCTGCTCAAGTATAAAAGTTCTGTGAATATAACGCCATACTTTAAGGTTATAATAATCTTGCTTTTTGGCATCGCAGGGCAATAGTGATTAAATAAGAAAAACATTCACTGGCGTGTTTTACTTGGAAGATTCAAAACTGTTTTCAAAGTGTTCGTAATTATTTTTATGAACTGTAGAACATAGAAGAATTGTGAATAACAGATTTTCAAGAAACTGAAGTATTTATATTGATTTTCTTAAATTATACCATTTAAAACTCTGTGAGACACCCTGGTTCCAGTTGCGGTTCACTTCATAAAACCGTTTCGGTGCAACTCGAAACTCTTAATAGGGCATCTAGGTCTCTGTCGCCGTGTGCCTAGAACGCTTTGTGCACCAAAATAGCACAAACAACCACTTTAAGACACCGACTGCTACTTACGATGCATCTAGTCCTTGTCTAGCCACCACATGCGCATTTGGTCTCTCCTAGGTTCCCCTTATGATGCATACTGTTGGTGCATTTCGATACCACTTACGATGCACCTAAGTTTGAGAAATATGTCCTTAAGATTCTTGACAAAGTAGCTGTCTTATTATAACTCCCTTAGCTACTCTTTTAGCCAGAGGAGTACAAAAGCCTTTTTCTTTCTCGTTACAAATCCTTCGGGTGCATATTTCTTATGCTTGTACCTTGATTCTGTTTTTCATTACGTCCTTTCACTTTTAAGACAGCAGAATATACGTTGAAAACGTCGTTGCTATTCCTTAGAGAAGCAACGACTACGGAGGCAACGACCACGGAGGCAACGACCACGGAGGCAACGACCACGGATGTAACGACCACGGAGGCAGCGACCACGGAGGCAGCGACCACGGAGGCAACGACCACGGATGCAACGACCACGGATGTAAGGACCACGGAGGCAGCGACCACGGAGGCAGCGACCACGGAGGCAACGACCACGGAGGCAACGACCACGGATGTAACGACCACGGAGGCAACGACCACGGAGGCAACGACCACGGATGCAACGACCACGGATGCAACGACCACCTAGTGGTTTCATCTGTGAAACATAACAGAAGGCGGTGAGCTGGCAGAAACGTTAGCACGCCGGGCGAAAGGCTTAGTGGTATTTCGTCTGTCTTTACATTCTGAGTTCAAATTCCGCCGAGGTTGACTTTGCTTTTCACCCATTCGGGGTCGATTAAATTAGTACCAGTTACGCACTAGGGTCGATATAATCGAATTAATTCGTTTGTCTGTCCTTGTTTGTCCTCTCTGTGTTTAGCCCCTTGCGGGTAATAAAGAAATAGGTATTTCGTTTGTCTCTACGTTCTGAGTTCAAATCCCGCCGAGGTTGACTTTGCTTTTCATCCATTCGGGTTCGATAAATTAAGTACCAGATGCATACTGGGGTCGATCTAATCGACTGGACTCCTCCTCCAAAATTTCGGGTCTTGTGCTTTTATTAAAAAAAACAGAAAATGATGGTGCATCTACCACTAAAGAAACAGGTAAGATACTACTGATGTAAGATTAATAACACAGAGAAGTCAGCGATATCTACATCGACAATAAAGATCAATGAAGGCATATCAAGGTAAGATAAATACACGACTTATTGAAATACATTTCCGTTCGGGATCATTATAAACAGATACTACATGGCCACTGCGACCAACACTAAACGAGATTTTACTGAAAATAAAGAAAAACAACTCTTTGTTTTCCCGTGAAGAGCATATCTATGGACAAATGTTTCTACCTCAATAAGCGTCAACAGCATAGCAGTTGTCTTACCTTGACTGAGCATACGATATACTTATAAGTATACAAATAAGTAGAATATACTTCTTGTCTAAGGAGTTTATATCTGTTTCACAGTGTGCATAATTTGGGTGTGAATGAGTGTGTGTATAGATATGTATTTACATAAACAGGTATGTATATATGCATGTATCTAAGTGTGTGTGCATGTATGTATATATGTGTATATGTATGTGTGTATACGTTATTGTATTATGTGTGTGTATGTATGTACGTATGTCTATATGTGTGTACATGTATGTATATATATATGTGCGTATAGGTTATTGTATTATGGGTGTGTATGTATGTATGTCTATATGTGTGTGCATGTATGTATATATGTATGTGCGTATAGGTTATTGTATTTTGGGTGTGTATGTATGTATGTATGTATGCATGTATGTATGTGTATGCATGTATGTATGTGTATGCATGTATGTATATGTATGCATGTATGTATGTGTATGCATCTATGTATGTGTGTGTAAAGATGATATGCCTGTGGATGCAACCAAGAGGGGAAAAGAGATACAATATACGTTGTTTGCAGAAGAGGATTCCCTCTGTCACCAATTTGAGCTTCTTGTCACATGACACCATTCAGGTACCCGGATTATCACCGCAATCGAGAAACTTAAAACAGCGAATAAGTGAATTATAAGCTTTGAGACGCTATACACACACACACACACACACCACACACACACACACACCACACACACACACACACACACACACAAGCGTGTGCACTCGCACACACATAAACACGCACACACATGAAGACACATATACGTATACACATGTATCCATATATACCAGTAGTTCTATCT
>NW_021836210.1:15000-24598 GCF_006345805.1 Octopus sinensis
GACTGAAACAAATGAAATAGCTAGAGAGAGTAAAAATAAACTGAAAACTTGTTTTATCAGATATGCTTTGACATAGATTCGATCTCAGAACCTCTTTAGGTACAAACCTCGTATAATGTACGTTTTACTGCCGCATCAGTTTCCACTCCTACAAATCGTGTTATTCAGAAAAAGACATAAATACCTACTCTTTGACATCTTTCATTGTTTTGTAACTCGCAACGTTTATGTCAAACAATGCTTCTTCTACACGGTCAGTGAGATGAACGGGGAACATAGGTAGCTAGTTACTCCTACATATACACATACACACACACATACACACATACACACAAACACACACATACACACAAACACACACATACACACGCGCGCACACATACACGCGTACACAAGGAGAGAAGCACCCACAAACACTTACATTAAAGTGCACACACACATACCCTCACACACAAACACATAATCATACTATATATAAATATATATACGCATACACACCTATATATATATATACATATATAGATACATATATACACGCACATACATATATTTTTTCTATGTATGTATACATATATATATAATATATATAGTATACATGCATATATATAATGTTATACATATATATACATATATACATATACAATATATAAAACATACATATATATACATATATATGTCTATATATATATACTTATATATTATGCATACCTATATATATATATATATATATATATACGTTCATATATATGCATACATATATATATACATAATCAATACAGGTATTTATACATACATATAGGTATATATATAATATATATTATATATAATATAATATATTATATATATATATATATATATATATACATACATACATTATGATATACATACATATATATAATATAAATTATATATGGTATGTATGTATGTATGTATGTATGTATATATTGACACGGACAGCTTGATATCGAGGTAGATATACGGGTGGCCGGTTAGATGCATGGATGGCTAGATAGATGGCTAAATAGACGAATGACTTACACCACACCAGCATAGCTTTCATAAAAAACCTATTCTATTTTCATATCATGCCTCTCCTCAAGCATCCTCAGTGGAAAATAACACATTTGCCTTTCACTTTGACAGCAGAACATGTTGATACGTTGTCAGAAATTCAAATATGAGAAGGATAAGAATCGCCAAAACGGATACTGACACGAGCGCTGAAGACACGCCTCAGATCGCACGCACACACACGCATACACACACACACATGCACACATATACACGCACGCATGGACAAAGCGATGGACCTTCCTAAGTGTAAACGAATGTAAGCGTCCACTGAAAAACCTGAGCAATGCTTACAAATAAGACGATCATGTGATTATTAAAGTGTATCCCATACTGAAATTTTTGATGTACGACTGCAATATATCATTATATATGTATGTATGTATGTTATATGATGTATGTCATGTATGCATGTATGTATGTATGTATGTATGTATGTAGTATGTATGTATGTTATGTATGTATGTATGTATGTATGTGTGTAGTATGTATGTTTGTATGTATGTATGTAATGTATGTATGTAATGTATGTATGTAGGTATTTATGTATGTATGTATGTAATGCAGGTATGTATTTATGTATGTATGCATGTATGTATTTATGTATGTATGTAATGTAATGTATTATGTTATGCATCATGCATGCAATGTAATGTATGTATATGTATGTATGTATGTATGTATGTAATGTATGTATGGTAGTATGTATGTATGTATGTATGTGTGTAATGTATGTATGTATGTGTGTATGTATGTAGTTTGTATTATATTAATGTATGTATGTATGTGCTAGTATTATGTATGTATGTATGTATGTATGCATGTATATTTAATGTATGTATGTATGTATGTATGTATGCATGCATGCATGCATGTATGTATGTATATATGTATGTATGTACGCATATATGTATGTATATGTATGTAGGTGTGAGGAAAATGTGTATAGATATCTAGTTTTAACTATGTATCTATGTATGTATGTATGCCTGCATATATGTATGTATGCATGTATGTATGTATTATGTATGTAGGTGTATATACATGTACGCATATATGAGTGTATGTATGTATGCCTGCATAAATGTATGTATATATGTATGTATGTATTTATGTATGTATGTATGTACGTAGGTGTATATGTATGTACGCGTATATGTGTGTATGTATATGTATGTAAGTATGTATGTATGTATGGTGTGTGTATGTATGTATGTATGTATGTGTGTATTTCCATATATAGTATTTCGAAACGCGCACACACAAAATACATAAATATCCACACACAAGTGTACCCATACACGTAGACACGGGCATACTCACACATACACACACACACACACACACACCACACACACACACACACACACACACACGCACACACATACACACATTCACACACACACACACACACACATGGATGTATATGCATTTCAATTATGCATTTCCTTGCACGAAAGCTAACCTGATGTAAGTCTTCTACCCATCCATCCATCCATCAACTCGCTCAACATTCTGCAAAGCTTGATAACATCGGACAGAATGCATTGCCGTATTTTTTCCGGATCACTATTATATGAGCATATACTTCTTCGATCACTTTGCCATCCTCTCTTTCGGTGTCCATAAATAAAGTACCACTTCAGGCCCGATATTGTTAGTGCAACGGACGTGATGGTTTGCGTACTATGTCCCTGTTTTCTGCGTTCAAATCTTACCTGCCACCAGCATGATAACAATTCCTTCGAGACCAAGCAAACATGGCAATAGCCTTGGGACAAGCTGGCAGAAACGTTAGTACGCCGGGCGAAATGCGTAGCCGTATTTCGTCTGCTGTTACGTTCTAAGTTCAAATTCCGTTATCTTTAGTACCTTGGGTCCATCTTGGGTCAAGAAACTGTCATATACGGCGGTAAATTTCGAATTGCGTTCCTTTGTTACAAATGCGCTATATTGTTTCAATGTCTGATATCATTATCAATACTGTTTTACAGTGTCCCTCTTTTATTACGATGGTAAAGTCTGATTTGACGAAGATGCGACTACTGTTTTTAGTAGATGGTGTAATCTCATCCAGTCATTCTTGGGTGGGTGAGGCTTGGCTAGAAGATCAAAAATGGACGTCAATTTTGCTGATGCTGTTTCTATACACTTTTGTGTGGTGTATACACAGATAATTATGCAATTTTTTTTTATCTGTGTTTCAATTTGTGGTTTATAATCTTATTAAACACGCAAAAATATATTCATACATACGAATAGATAAATACACATACGCAGGCAAACGCTGTACATGTGTGATGACACAGTTGTCCGTACCTCCTACCACGACCATTCCTCCTTACACACACCACATATATACATACATATACATATATATATATATATATATATATATATATATATATATATATATAGTATATATATATAATACACATATATGTGTGTGTTCTTATGTACGTACGCAGAGGAATATTTCTATACATGTGTATGGGTTGTATAGCTGCACATCATCATTAGGGATATATAGATTAGTATGCGTACGCGTGTGTCTTTGTAGAATGTATTATCCGTGAGTGTGCTTTTCAAATTGCTTCTCCTCGATCTTGTTCTCTCCCTTCTCTTATCCCCATATTTCCACCACCACCACCACCACCACCACCACCACCATCATCACCACCACCATCACCGCCACGACCCATGTCTACCACAGTGATCAGATCAAATAATCTAAACGCTATTTGCCCCCAAGAGCTCAAACTAATCTCTGGCCAGCCATCATATCCTCTTAAAACGTTCTCTTGATGCTTTCTGTTGATTTGTCTGAAGTCCAGTGCAAGGATCGCCCTGCACTTTTGCTGGATAACTTAGCTGTCAACAATCCGAGAAATAATTGGACTCCAACATTGTGTCATCTTTGACAAACATTCGAGTCTAATTCACATTTTCTTTCGGCAAGCGGTATATTGATTGTCGTTCTTCTTGGCAGCTTCCTCTTATTTTCAATTTTCCTTTTTGTTTTTATAAGACAAAAGCAGGTCTTTCCACAGCTTTTAGTCGGTTCCAAAGACGACGATGTTTTCAGCTCTTAGTATTAAAACCGTATTACATTTGATAAAGGAGCGGGTTAGTGTTATCTTAAAACTGAACCAACTCTACGAAATGTACGTAAGTCTGATAGAAATACTTTTGCATGTACACTTATATCTTTACGTTCTTATGTATGTGTTTGTGTAAGAGAGAGTGTGCGGTTTTGTTGTAGACAGATTTAAATGTGCTTCTAAAATGTTTCTGCTTTAAAATTAGAAATATACACGTCGCTGCCGATAGGAAAGTTTGACACGAAATTACACAATATTTTACTGACAAGAGTTAAAAGTTCACTAGTTTTCACTATTCAAAGATACAGAACGTTATACAAAATATCAAATATAAAAATATCGCCAGTGGTGCTAAGTGGTTAATAAGCTCGCTTCGCAATCATGAAGCCTCGGGTTCGATTCCACTGTATTTGTTTTGTATAATTCACTTTAACATAGCCTCCGATCGATCCAAGGCTTGTTAGCAAGAGTGTGTAAATGGAAATACAATTTCCATCAAATGGATTTTTACTTGTAATTTCGAGGTTCATATCAAAAGATAGAGCTGGAGTGATATGAACCGACTTTTACTCGTTTCAGTCATTTGACTGTGGCCATGCTGGAGCACCGCCTTTAGTCGAGCAAATGGACCTCAGGACTAATTCTAACGGTCTCTTTTGCCAAACCGCTAAGTTACAGGGACGTAAATACACCGGCATCAGTTGTCAACCGATGTTTGGGGACAAACACTATATATATGTGTGTGTGTGTGTGTGTGTATGTATTTCTTTTGTGTGTGTATGCATACATACGACGGGCTTCTTTAAGTCTCCGTCTACCAAATCTACTCACAAGGCTTTGGTCGACCCGGGCCTATAGTAGAAGACACTTGCCCAAAATGCCACGCAGTGGGACTGAACCCAGAACCATGTGGTTGGTAAGTAAGCTACTTACCACACAGCCACTCCTACGCCTATAAAGTATTTAGACGTTAATACGAGTGATTATATATACTGTATTTTGAAATAATAGCATGAAATTCAATGTCAAAAAAATTCCTCACGAAGATATTATAATGACAATATTTTCGTGAAACTATCGTAAGATGCATTAATTAACAAATTTTTAAGCTGTCATGTTTCATATATTTATATATATATATCTTTAATACAATACTATTTCAGACATATATATGTTCGTGAGGAATTTTTTTTTTTTTGTATTGAATTTCATGCCATTATTTCAAAATACACTATATTTACATAAATAGATACAGAGTTGTGTTTCGTTCCGGTATATTATTATTCACAATATTAATTGACCATCGACGTATTCCTACCTCTAGTTCTAGAGAGATTTGTCTCCGGCTATTTAAGTCTCGTGCATTATAGGTGCAAAGCCAATGGTCACTCTCTCACCAGCCATAACAAACAATATTCTAAATATTATATATATATATATATATATATATATGCGTTTGTGTGCGTGTGTATTTTCATATATATGTACATGATTAACTATGAGTGAATGTATGTGCGTGTATATATATGTATATATGTATATATAAATATATATATGTATATATAAATAAATATATGTATAATATATATATATATATATATATAATAAAATAGGGTAATAGTAAATTATTATTACCAGTGGCCTAGCACAAAAAAGGAGTCATTAGACTATATATTATTCATATAGAAATAAAATAAGAGGCTTCCTATATATATATATATGTGTATGTATGTATGTATATATACATATACATGTGTATATATATATATGTATGTATGTAGATATATACGTTAACATATATGTATATGTCTTAGCGTTAGTGTGTGTGGGTATGTAATTATATACGAATGTATGTATGTGTGTATGTATGTATTATGTATGTATGTATGTGTGTATGTATGTATGTATGTATGTGTGTATGTATGTATGTATATATGTATGTATGTAGGTATGTATGTATGTATAAATGTATGTATGTATATATGTATGTATGTATGTATGTATGTATGTATGTATGTATGTATGTACGCATTTATATGTCTGTCTGCCAGTGTGTGTTCGTTGTGAGTTTCTGTGAACAAGTATCAGGTGGACAGACGGAAGATGTATGGAGAAGCTGTTTAAAAAGAGGAATTTCTCGATTATTTCGGAGTGGTCAAACGAAAGTGACAGATCTGATGTTGAGATGTTCTAACTACGGAGAAATATCATTTACTTTACACAGCTCACTTCGTCTGTAAATATGTGAACTGGACTAAGGATGAGTGCCACAAACCGATACTTTCCTACCGATCTCAGACATCAGATGTAGTCCACCGCTGTGTTGTTAATGTTTCGCTGACCGTTTATAAGGAATGAACTGGTCAAAGGAATGTACATCAGATTTTCTTCCCAACCTATTTTCTTTGTCTTGTTTATAAAGCTGTATGGTGGTAACACCCGCGAAGTATACCGAAACATCTATGCATGTCTACACATCTGTGTGTACATACACACACATACACACATACGTGTATTTATATACATATATGGGCATATGTGTGTATACATATATATATATATCTGTGTGTGTGTGTGTGTATGTATGTATAATGTAAATATTTATGTCAACATAGATAGATATAGATAGAGAGAGCTATAGACATACATACAAACATACATACATACATACATTCATACATTCATACATACATTCATACATACATACATACATACATACATACATACATTCATACATACATACATACATACATACATACATACATACATATATGCACATATACAAGCATATATGTAGAATAAAGAGCGCGAAGGATACTTACACCTAGACAGACACACACACACACGTACAAACACGCACGCACACACACACACACACACACACACACACACGTATACACACACGCTGCTGATTTCAAGCTAGTCGCTAACAAATTCATAAGTTTTGAATTTTGTCAAAACGGTTCTATGTATGTATGTATATATGTATGTATGTATGTATGTATGTATATATGTATGTATGGATGTATATATGTATGTATGTATTTATGTATGTATGCATGTATGTATGTATTTATTTATGTATGTATGTATGAATGTATTTATGTATGTATGTATGTATGTATGTATATATGTATGTAAGGATGTATATATGTATGTATGTATTTATGTATGTATGCATGTATGTATGTATTTATTTATGTATGTATGTATGAATGTATTTATGTATGTATGTATGCATGCACGCATTTATGTATTTATGTATGTATTAATGTATGTAAGTATGTATGTATGTATGTATGTATGTATGTATGTATGTATGTATATAAGTATGTATGTATGTATGTATGCATATATGTATGTATGTATGCATGTATGTATGTATGTATGTATGTATGTATGTATGTATTTATGTATGTATGTATGTAAGTATGTATTTATGTATGTATGTATGTATGTATGTATGCATGTATGTATGTATGTATGTAAGTATGTATGTATGTATGTAAGTATGTATGCATGTATGTATGTATATATGTATGTATGTATATATAAAGCTGTATAGTGCTATATATGTACGTATGTATACATGTGTGAGTGTATGCATGTGTATGTTAGCATATATGTATCTGTGAGATTATCTTTTTTCTAAATTGGTGTTTTCTTCCGTCTTTTAGAGCAAAACGTGCCTACTTTCGATATAGTGAATTTTAAACTTATATATATATATATATATATATATATATATATACGACCTCGAACACACAAGTGCAAACAAGGGAGTCAGAGAAAGGCAGAATGCTACTTATATCTGAACACTACTATAGAAATATTCTTTTAAAAAAACTTTTCTTCTAATTTTTCTAAATTTAATTATTTAATCGTTACAGTTGAAAAGGTCTCAAAATGACCGAAACCGGTACTGAAAGATTCACTATAAAATTATCTTAGCATTTTCTATTTTTGACTTGTTTTTTCATATATATATATATACATACCTGAAGGATTAAAATTAATCAAAGGATATACTAAATATGTCTACCTGCTGGAAATAACGGTCAAAATTCTTATCTAAATCGCCGAAATACACTGATGATAGCTACAGAAATCAACCTCCCGAAGGCAAACGGGCTACGGTAATCTCTCAGCATACATTCAAGTATTTGGACTCACGTGGACCAGTTTCTGCACTGGCATATAGCCTCAGCTTCTTCAGCGCGTGTTACCATAATGGAGAACACCAAACCGTCGTGTTGAAGTCTGCACTGCAATTGATTCGTTTTGTACAGAAATCATAGCAGCCACCAGTGTGATTGGTTGATTTCTGTAGTTATTATCAGTGTATTTTGGCGATTTAAATAGGAGTTTTGACTGTTATTTCCAGCAGGTAGACATATTTATTATGTCCTTTGATTAATTCTAATCCTTCCGATATTTAACGCTTTGGGTGGGGGTTGAAATCGCCTATATTATTGATTTCGTTATTATCATTTTTAAATTGTTACACTAGATAATAACATAGTCAATGGTATCTTCGCAACTTATTATTTTTTTCATGTATTACGTTTTTCTCGTGAATTATTTGCTCCATATTGAACTTATATATATATATATATATATATATATATATATGAAGAGAGGGAAGGAGGGAGAGAGGAGAGGGGGAGATTGACATACAGGCAGACCGGCAGGTACGCAGGAAGACAAGTAACTAGATAGCTACACATATGCATCATGCATACACACATACATACATACTACATACATATACATACTACATACACATACACACACACACATACATACATGCATACACACATACAGACATACATACATGCCATACACACTACATACATACATACATAAAACATACATACATACATACATAATGCATACTACATCATACATACAATGCATGCATACATACATACATGCATGCAATACATACATACATACATACATGCATGCATGCAATACTACATATTACATACATCATGCATGCTACATACATACATACATACAATACATACATACCATACATACATACATACATACATACATGATACTAAGCATACTTGTTAGGTAATAGCTATTTTATTGTTTTGATTACGAAATATATATATTTGTTGAATACATGTGGATATATTCTTTTCTAATCTAAGCAAAAGGCTCGAAATTTTGGGGGAGAGGGCCAGTCGATTAGATCGACCTCGGTACGTAACTGGTACTTAATTTATCAACCCCGAAAGGATGAAAGGCAAAGTCGACCTCGGTGGAAATTGAACTCAGAACGTATAGTACATGTGGATATATTGACAGAAATACAGCATTTTTATGGGTGGCACTCCATCGGTTACGACGACGAGGGTTCCAGTTTATCCGATCAATGGAACAGCCTGATCGTGAAATTAACGTGAAAGTGACTG
>NW_021836211.1:0-2500 GCF_006345805.1 Octopus sinensis
AGGAGAAAAGAAAAGAAAAGAAAGAAAGAAAGTCGAATTAATTCTTTCGTTCTTGAAGAGAGGAGGAGGAGAGTGAGTGGAGAAAAAGCGAGGAGACGAAAGAGAGGGAGAAAGATGGAGAGTAAGAAGGAGAGAGAGAGAGAGGATTAGAACAAAACATAATTGATAGAGAGGGAGAGTAGGAGTTGAGAGACAAGGAGAAAATAGGCGGAGAGTTAATATATAATGAGGTAAGAGAGAGAGGGGGGAGTGACAGTGACAGGGGTTGGAAGATAGAGAGAGAGAGAGAGAGTAAGAAAAGAGAGTGAGAAAGAGAGAGGCAAATAATGAGACAGACAAAGCGACAGAGAGAGAGAGAGAGAGAGAGACTGATAGAGAGGGAGAGAGTGATAGAGAGAGAGAGAGTGATAGAGAGAGAGAGAGAAAGGGAGTAAAGAGGGATATATAAGCTTAGCAAAAGAGGGAAAGTATGAGGTAAGAGATAAAAGCAAAGAAGGCGTAGTCATATAATGAGGTGGGGGGAGAGAGAGAGGTTTGGAATTGAGGGGGAGGGATTGACGTGGGCGAGAAAGCAAAAGAAGTAGAGGGATATTATGATATATGAGGTGGTAGAGAGGGAGAGAGAGAGAGAGAGAGAGAGAGGGGTCTCCTCTGAGACAACGATGGGAGAGGGAGTGTATCGGTTGAGAGAGGGAGTGAAAGAATTGGAGAAGCACAGCGAAGGATATGTGTGTGTGTGTGTAGAGGGTTTTTGTAAGTGTCCTTATTTCTTATAGGAAAACAATACAAAATTTTAGCGTACGTGGCTGTTATTTCTAGCATCACGTAAGACCACCAGATGGACAATATTTCTCCAGATGCTTTTTAAAGTATCCTTCAGTCGTGCATGAAAATGATACAATGGGCTATTATTTCTAGCAAGATACCTGACCACCTGTAGTACAATACGAAGCATCGTTGGTCTTTCTTGAATGATGCGAGACAATATAGGGGTCAGATTGTTTCATAAAGTTTTCTGAAGTTATCCTTCACTTACATACATAACAAAGGATAAACAAAGGGAATGTGAAGTCCCTTGGTTTGTGTTTTCAGCATCAATACTGACCACTTTGACGGGGGAAGATTTATGATTCTTTAAGACCTTTCAGTTCTCTATGAAAAAGAACACACATTTCTGAGCACTTGACAGTTATTTCTAGCATAAAGTGAAGTCCTCTATAAGACAGTTCTTTTAATAAAGGTTTCTTAAATTGTCCTTCAATGACTGAACTATTTTCATTAAATTAGTTAAATAATTAATTAGTTAGTAATCAACGTAAACAAGAAAACAATTTTAAGGCAAATCTGAAAATATAATTTATTAGAAGGACAGAAGCGTCTGAGAAATAAAATTAAAGGAAGAGGGAAAGGGTAATGCGGTGGGGGGAGTGGGAAAAGGGAGAGGGCGGGGTGTGATAGGTTAATGCATGGGGGTAACAGAGAAAGAGAGGGGGTGAGTATGAGACAGAGTTGCGGCAAGTGAGGGAGAGGATAAGGTAAGTGATGTAGCAAGGGAGGTGGAGAGATTGAAATGAATGTGTAACGAGATGGTGAGAGAAAGGAGAGAAAGAGGGATAACTCGAATATATGATGTAGATGCGAGGAATAGAGAGAGAGAGAGAGGGAGAGAGGGTAGGAAGAAGAGAGAGAGAGAGGAGAAAGCGGATGTGAGGAAAACAGTGTGTGAGGTAAGAGAATCAATAAGAAGGCGGCGAGCTGGCAGAAACGTTAGCACGCCGGACCAAATGTTTTGTGGCATTTCGTCCGCCTTTATGTTGTGAGTTCAAATTCCAGCGAGGTCGACTTTGCCTTTCATCCTTTCGGGGTCGATAAATTAAGTACTAGTTACGCACTGGGGTCGATGAAATCGACTTGATCCGTTTGTCTGTCCTTGTTTGTCCCCTCTATGTTTAGCCCCTTGTGGGTAGTAAAGAATTAAGCCGGAGTTATATAGCGATATATATATAATACGGGAGAAAAGAGAGAGAGAGAGAGAGGGGGAGAGAGAGTGACTGAGACGGAGAGAGATTGACATCAATAGATAGGTAGATAGATAGGTAGATAGATAGATATATAGATAAATAGGTAGGTAGATAGGTAGATAGATAGATAAGTTTCTTTATTAGCCACACAGGGCTGCACAGAGATGGGACAAATTACAAGGCAGAGCTTTTCTTTTGGAGGAAGAAAAAAAAAGTGGCGTAGGTTTTAAATCAAAAGGGATCGTAAAAGGAGGAAAAGAAAAAAAGATAAAAAAAGGAAAAGAAACAAAAGGAAAGAAAAAAGAAAAAAGAAGAAAAAAGAGGAAAAAGGGGAAGAGGAACATAAACGATCAATAGGGATCATGTATCACAGTGTCATGATGTACGGTGTAAAGGGGTAGGCAGATAAGGTTTATCCGTGGGAAGAAAAGCCTAGGAAAAAGACAACGGTAACCTCGGTCAATATTGTTATATGTTAC
>NW_021836211.1:7500-12500 GCF_006345805.1 Octopus sinensis
AATACTAATAATAAAATGTGCTGTTTAGCCCTTGGTCAACCCTGACTGTGCAGGCCTGAGATCAAAAGCATTCTAGCTGTGACCATCCTGTCTTTTTCCTATTTGCAATGACCATATAACCATGTGAGTTCATATGTCCTTGTTTTAAGATACGAGGCAGATGTGGCTGCTACATCTAACAGACCGAACCACCACATACACGATCTCTCATTGGTTCATTATTAGCTTGTGCAAATAAATAGACAGGAACAGTTTGACAGGACCCTGCTTAGATTTTCAGTAGACGCATCAGATAGAATTTTTATCTGATGTACTTACTACTACCACAGATAACTGTGGTTGTTCAATATGATTGAGTATTGGGTATATCTATTGATGAGGGCGTCTATTCATATCCATTCCCTGTCTTCAGTCATCATATGTTGTCAGAATCATAAGGACGCCTTCCTCACACTCATATTTGGGTATTTTAAACATGATGTAGCTAACCCCTCTCTCTGTTAAACCACAGTGGAATCTTTCAAAGAAAAGAGAGAAAGAGAGAGAGAGAGAGAGAGAGAGAGAGAGAGAGAGAGAGAAGAGAGAGAGAATGAGAGAGTGCAAAATATAATGATGTATTCCTTTCAGTACCTGATGTTGTATTGAAAGAATGAAAAAGCAAAGTTGACGTTGATGGGATTTGAACTCAGGGCACAGAATGCCAGAATGACTACTTCAATACATTCTAAGCAATGCGCTAACAATCCTGTCGAATCCCCAAGTAACAACTGGCAGGTATTTAATGCATGGAACATGCTTGGATGGAGTTGAAAGGCAAGGGGAGGTAATCCCTGTTTTTCTTTACCAGTGAGTGTTGCTAACTAAACCATCACCCATGTTGCTAATTGCGCTTTAATTAGCAGATCGTTCGCGTCATTATCTCCTGTGTTAACATTTCCTTTATTTACATTTGACAGCAGTTCATTATAAAAAAATCTATTTGAAATGTCTCATCTTGTCAATCGGTTTCTACTATTTGGTTATTAATAACCAAATTTTGAATATGTTTTCATAATGATGCCTTTAATGGACTTATGTCTACAAGTTTATTTAAAGTATGATAATTTTTTTTGTTTTTATTCCAGTTTGTGAATTTGTTTCATATTAAAATTTTGCATGAAGTCACTAAGTTTTACCTCCTTAATACATTTTGTTTGATTTTTAAATTTAAAAATTTAAAACAAGATAAAAAGAAAAGAAAAACAGTTTTCATTAGGAGCAGTGTTATATATTTTTTAATATAAAAATGAGAAATTTAAAAGCAAATATTTGAACAGCATTGTTAAAAACAACAACATTGTGTAATTCCTTCTGTCAAATATAATTCTTCAGAAAAGAACAAGCATTATCAATGTATTCTGTTTTTAATTTAATTATTTCTTCTCAATTCAATTTAGCTGTTTTCAAATTATTTCAGAGATTGCACTTGTGTAGATAATGCAACACTTAAGGGACATTGATAATTGAACAAGACAAGTTTACATATTTTCAGTTAATAATCTCATTACTTAATTACAACAGGAATAATCCTTTACAAGAGTCTTCCCCATGACCACCACCTCTCCTCCCGCTCATCCTTCCACACCTTCTCTTCAGGCTAAAAAAATATTCTCAATTTTCAGTTTTCCAGGAAGCAAACGAATGTATCTGCCAATAATTTCCCAAACATATTTTTGATATTTTTGAGCAAACAGACAACTGACTAAAATCATTATTATTATTATTATTATATAACATATTGAATTCTTCAGGCTGGAATTACCTATAAAAGATATTTATATTGGAGTATTAGAGTGGATGGGGATGGGGGGAAGGAAGAATATTTTTAAATCCTTCATTTACTGATGAATTAATTTTAATTACACATAATTTTATGAGTTCAAATAAACAAGACACTGGAACGCCATCCTTCTCCACCGCCATTAATACAAAGATAATGAAGAACATAATCCAACCAACATCTATTTCACAAAGACACAAATATTAAAGTAAACAATATTCTTGAAAAAAAATTTCTCTCTCTCTCTCATACTACTCAAACATACGCTTATACTCATACATACAATATATATATACATGTATATTATAAAAAGATTATATATATATATGCATACAATATATATATATATATATATATATATATGCATACTACATATATACATAAATATATACATGTATGTATGTATATATATATATATATATATATATATATATATATATATATAGTTATATGCATGTATATATATATAGATATATATATATACATATATACATAAATACATATATACATAAATACATATATACATACATATATACATACATGTGTATATATATATATATATATATATACATACATATATATACATACATATATACATAGTTATATGCATGCATATATATAGAGATATATGTAGATATATATAGATATATACATACATACATATATACATACATATATACATACATATATACATACATATATACATACATGTATAATATATATATATATATATATATATATATATATATATATATATATATATTATATATATATATATACATATACATGTATTTATATATGTATATATTTATATAACTTAGAATAACTTAGAAAGGCTTTTGCCAGTATTGGCCCAGGCCATGTCTAACTTAATAGCACCACCTGGCGAAGTCTTTCAATTCAGGATTTGGGCACTGAGGCCCATTCGAGCAGAGAGTTATTGTTTGCGGAGACATATCCGGGTGTGGGTGGTTTGTCCGGGACTGTTTGAAGGAATTTGTCCAATAACTTCTTGAATTTTGTGTGGTCAGTTTCTGTTTTGACGTGTCCTGGTGTAATGTTGAAGAGAGCGGGTCCAATTGAGGTGAAATAGTTGTGCCGTATTGTCGTTATGTGATGCGATTTAGATTTTTGTTGTGGACGGATGGCACGTGGTCCAAGCCTTGGATGCATTTTGAAGGTGATGCCAACATCATTCGGACAGTGCTGATGGAATATTTTCCACATCATACAGATAATGTAGCGTTCACGGCGTCGTTGGAGTGAAAACAGTTTCAGCTTCTCTAGTTTACCCCAGTAGTCAAGGTCTGACATGCCATCTACCTTTTTTGTGATTGACCTTTGGGGAGCTTCAATTCTCATGATATTTTGTTTTGTGTAGGGAGACCACAGTGGACAGCAGTATTCAAGGTGGGGTCGGGCAAAATTGGAGAAGAGAAGGATAATGGTGTGGGAATCTCTCGACTGGAAGGTTCTGAGAATCCAGGAACACATTCTGCGGGCCATATCAACTTTGCTGCTTATATGTGTAGCCCAGCTTATGTTGTTGTCCACTGTTACTCCCAAGTCTCTGATGTTGTTAGACGCCATGAGAATTTCTCCAGAAGGAAGGGAGTATGGGAGTTTTAGAGCGTCCTCCCTTCCAAAGTGGATCAGTTCGAATTTGTCTTCGTTTAGTAACATGTTATTTTTCCGCCCATTGGAGAACAGCCAGTAGGTCTGACTGAAGGCTTATTCGGTCATCCACGCCATTGATGACCTTCTGGAGCTTGGAATCATCAGCGAAAGTTCTGAGTTATTGTGTTTGATGGTGTCAGTAATATCATTTATGTAGATGATGAAGAGAAGTGGGTCCAACACAGTGCCTTGTGGGACACCACTGCTGACTTTGGCTGGGCTGGATTTGACTCCTTCGACTACAACATGTTGGGTTCTGTTAGACAGGAAGCACTTGATCCACTGCAGCAGCTTTCCAGTGACACCAATATTGGATAGCTTTCTCAAAAGGATCTTATGATCAACCCTGTCAAAGGCCTTGCTGAAATCAAGGAAGATGACATCAGTGTTGGAACCCTCTCCCAAGGCTCTCAAAACGTCATCAAAATGATGCAGTAGCTGCGTCAGGCAATCCCTTCCATTACGGAATACATGCTGGTTGGAGTTCAGCATATCATGACTCTCAAGGAAGTGAGCCATACGCGATCTCAGCACTCTCTCAAATACCATAATGATATGAGAGGTGAGTGAGATTGGACGGTAATTCACGGCAAGCGATTTGTTTCCTTTTTTGAAAACTGGGAATACAAACTGGGATAGGTCTTCTGGTATATATCCAGCATCCAGTGAGTTCCGCCACAGATTGGCTCGAGTGGGTGCAAGTTGGTGTTGACACATCTTCAAGACACAAGCAGGGAACCTATCGGGACCTACTGCTGATTTATGCTTCATTTCCTTTATTGCTGCTAAGACATCAGTAGCACCAAAGGTTATGTCCGATAAAGTGTATTGGGGAGTAACATCACTGATACAGACCAGATCAGTCATATCAGGATTGCTGAAAACAGAGCAGTATTGTTTCTGCAATATCTCTCCCATGGTTTTGGCATTGTCTTGAAGAGTACTATTTTCATCAATCAGAGGGCCAACAGTAGAACCAGTGACTCTGTGTATTTTTGCAAATGAAAAGAACACTTTGTGATTGAGTTTGATCTCTCAATGGCCCAGGCCTCTTCAGCTCTTCTCTGACTATTGATGATAGACATCATGTTGTTTTGGAGTTTATGTTTTTTAATCTCTAGCGACGAGATGGCAGTCAGGTTGGTGTGGTTGTTGACAGTATTTCAGCTCGTTGATTTTTTTTGTTAATTCTTTAATTTTCCTGATGAGATATTTTCTATTTCTAGGGATTCGACACTTAGATTTGTTTGCAGATCTTAATGGGGTGTGGTTTGCACATATGTTCGTAATGGTGTCTACAAATGACTGCCAGGACTTTTTGATGTTAGTGGGTGTGTATGTGTGCGTGAAGGACCAATCGACTTGTGCAAGATCATTATTGATCGCTTCCCAGTTTGCATTGTGGAAATCCATAGTGTCAAATGGATGAACAGGAGGGATGACATTTGTTTTGCATTTTGGCCGGTGAAATCTCAGATCACAGAGAACCATGTCATGGTCGGAG
>NW_021836211.1:17500-24996 GCF_006345805.1 Octopus sinensis
CAATGTTTTTTCGTCCTCTCTTCCGTTGTCACTTTCCATGATGAATATTTTAATTATTATTGTTGAAGCTGTTGTCATCGTCTTAATTCTTGTTCTTGCATTTGTTGCTGTTGTTGTTATAGCAATTGCTGCTGATTTTATTGTGCGCCCTTTTCAAGCCTAGCCTAACCCTAACCCTCATGGGCCCGGTTCCCGGTTTCTGTGGCGTATGTGTTCCCCCACCCTCTGCGTTACCCAAGAAACAGGAAGAAAGTATGAGAGAAAGTTGGGGCGAAAAAGTAGAACAGGGGGTCGCCACCGACCCCTGCCGGAGCCTCGTGGAGCTTTTAGGTGTTTTCGCTCAATAAACACACACAACGCCCGGTCTGGGAATCGAAACCGCGATCCTCCGACCACGAATCCGCTGCCCTAACCACTGGGCCATTGCGCCTCAAGATATATATATATATATATATATATATATATATATATATATATATATATAACACCGTGATCGACCAGGCTATCAGATGTTGTTACACATCGCTGGTCACAATGCCCTTCGCATTGTTTAAGCCTTCGAATGACGCCACCCCGCTGGCTAGGCGAGCAGGCCAACAGAAGAAAGAGTACAACAGGGGTCGCCAGCGACCCCTGCCGGAGCCTCGTGGAGCTTTTAGGTGTTTTCGCTCAATAAACACACAACGACCGGTCTGGGAATCGAAACCGCGATCCTCCGACCTCGAGTCCGCTGCCCTAACCACTGGGCCATTGCGCCTCCACAAAATAATTTCGCCCTTTTCAAGCCTAGCCGGGCTCGTGGGCCCGGTTTCCCGGTTTCTGTGGCGTATGTGTTCCCTCCCCTCCTCAGCGTTACCCAAGAAACAGAAAGAGAGAGTGAGAAAAAGTTGTGGCAAATGAGTACAACAGGGGTCGCCACCGACCCCTGCCGGAGTCTCGTAGAGCTTTTAGGCATTTTCGCTCAATTGAAGCACTCCGTCGGTTACGACGACGAGGGTTCCGTTTGATCCGAATCAACGGAACAGCCTGCTCGTGAAATTAACGTGTAAGTGGCTGAGCACTCCACAGACACGTGCACCCTTAACGTAGTTCTCGGGGATATTCAGCGTGACACAGAGAGTGACAAGCCGGCCCTTTGAAATACAGGTACAACAGAAACAGGAAGTAAGAGTGAGAGAAAGTTGTGGTTTTAAGAGTACAACAGGGGTCCCCACAATCCCCTGCAGGAGCACTCCGTCGGTTACGACGATGAGAGTTCCGGTTGATCCGAATCAACGGAACAGCCTGCACGTGAAATTAACGTGTAAGTGGCTGAGCACTCCACAGACACGTGCACCCTTAACGGAGTTCTCGGGGATATTCAGCGTGACACAGAGAGTGACAAGGCCGGCCCTTTGAAATACAGGTACAACAGAAACAGGAAGTAAGAGTGAGAGAAAGTTGTGGTGAAAGAGTACAACAGGGGTCCCCACAATCCCCTGCAGGAGCACTCCGTCGGTTACGACGATGAGAGTTCCGGTTGATCCGAATCAACGGAACAGCCTGCACGTGAAATTAACGTGTAAGTGGCTGAGCACTCCACAGACACGTGCACCCTTAACGGAGTTCTCGGG
Source organism: Octopus sinensis (assembly GCF_006345805.1). NCBI lineage: Eukaryota > Metazoa > Mollusca > Cephalopoda > Octopoda > Octopodidae > Octopus > Octopus sinensis. Next base: position 19,114 of record NW_021836211.1, read on the forward strand.
GATATTCAGCGTGACACAGAGAGTGACAAGGCCGGCCCTTTGAAATACAGGTACAACAGAAACAGGAAGAAAGAGTGAGAGAAAGTTGTGGTGAGAGAGTACAACAGGGGTCGCCACCGACCCCTGCCGGAGCCTCGTGGAGCTTTTAGGTGTTTTCGCTCAATAAACACTCACAACTCCCGGTACAACAGGTACAACAGAAACAGGAAGTAAGAGTGAGAGAAAGTTGTGGCAAATGAGTACAACAGGCGTCGCCACCACCCCCTGCCGGAGCCTCGTGGAGCTTTTAGGCGTATTCGCTCAATAAACACACACAACGCCCGGTCTGGGAATCAAAACCGCGATCCTCCGACCACGAGTCCGCTGCCCTAACCACTGGGCCATTGCGCCTCCACATGTGTATATATATATAGGCTGGCTCTTTGAAATACAGGTACAACAGAAACAGGAAGTAAGAGCGAGAGAAAGTTGTGGTGAAAGAGTACAACAGGGGTCGGTCGCCACCGACCCCTGCCGGAGCCTCGTGGAGCTTTTAGGCGTTTTCGCTCAATAAACACACACAACGCCCGGTCTGGGAATCGAAACCGCGATCCTCCGACCACGAGTCCGCTGCCCTAACCACCGGGCCATTGCGCATCCACTGCAGTTTTTTTTTTAGTGTTCTTGCTATTGCTGGAGTCGCCGAGAATTCAAATAGCTTTGTGCTTGTTGTTGTTGTTGTTGTTGTAGGTGTGTTTCAATGAAAATTCAATAAAAGTAGATGTGGAAGGAACATTGGTGGAGCTTAAAAGACTTCGTCCTGTTTCGGGTGCACAGTAAAGGCTCCGCGGCCCCGGAAGTACTTGGACCCTTTATCGAGAGCAGTCGACTGCAAAAAACAACAAAAAAAAAACGAAAAAAAAAAAATAAATAAATAAAAAGCAATAAAAAACGTAAAACTGTTTCAATTCCATTTTTGTAATGAAAAAAAAATTCGTTTCAGTCATTTCACTGCGGCCATGCTGGAGCACCGCCTGCCTTTAGCCGAGCAAATCGACCCCGGGACTTATTCTTTGTAAGCCCAGTACTTATTCTATCGGTCTCTCTTTGCTGAACCGCTAAGTAACGCTAGGGTGGGACAAACACAGACACACAAACACAGACACACACACACATATATATATACATATATACGACAGGCTTCTTTCAGTTTCCGTCTACCAAATCCACTCACAAGGCTTTATATATATATATATACTCTTTTACTCTTTTACTTGTTTCAGTCATTTGACTGCGGCCATGCTGGAGCACCGCCTTTTTAGTCGAGCAAATCGACCCCGGGACTTATTCTTTGTTAGCCCAGTACTTATTCTATCGGTCTCTTTTGCCGAACCGCTAAGTGACGGGGACGTAAACACACCAGCATCGACCCTGGGACTTATTCTTTGTAAGCCCAGTACTTATTCTATCGGTCTCTTTTGCCGAACCGCTAGGTGACGGGGACGTAAACACACCAGCATCGACCCTGGGACTTATTCTTTGTAAGTCCAGTACTTATTCTATTGGTCTCTTTTGCCGAACCGCTAGGTGACGGGGACGTAAACACACCAGCATCGACCCCGGGACTTATTCTTTGTAAGCCCAGTACTTATTCTATCGGTCTCTTTTGCCGCGTATGTACTAGCAAAAATGCGTGTGTGCAACAAACTAGAAAAAATTGCGAGGATGGTGAAAAGGATAATGTGGGACCTGCGCAGGTTTCAGATTTTTCAAGATATGTCTGCCCACATATACTTGATCTATCTTCATCAGCCAAACATATACCACGACAACCTTTCAGATGTTACCACATTAATGCCATTACACTCGACTGAAACGCCGAAACGCTAACAGCACGGGAACGGTGAAGAAGTTTCAATAAATTAGTAATGCAATACTAGAGTATTGCTTTCCAGTAAAGAATAGCCCGTGAGGGAAAAATATACAAAGAAGTAAATATATGGCACAACGAAGTACCGATATTTACTGGAAATAGCGAACGTAATAATACGACGCTAATGTATAGCTTCACCGCGTATGTAATAGCAAAAATGTTCTCCCTGGAGGTAAGACAATTTTTTCTAGTTTGTTGCACACACGCATTTTGCTAGTACATACGCGGTGAAGCTATACATTAGCGTCGTATTATTACGTTCGCTATTTCCAGTAAATATCGGTACTTCGTTGGGCCATATATTTACTTCTTTGTATATTTTCCCCTCACGGGCTATTCTTTACTGGAAAGCAATACTCTAGTATTGCATTACTAATTTATTGAAACTTCTTCACCGTTCTCGTGCTGTTAGCGTTTCGGCGTTTCAGTTGAGTTTAATGGCATTAATGTGGTAACATCTGAAAGGTTGTCGTGGTATATGTTTGGCTGATGAAGATAGATCAAGTATATGTGGGCAGGCATATCTTGAAAAATCTGAAACCGGCGCCGGTCCCATATTATCCTTTTCTAGGTATTTCATCTTTCAGATGTTCTCCCTGGAGGTAAGACAATTTTTTCAAGTTTGTTGCACACACGCATTTTTGCTAGTACATACGCGGTGAAGCTATACATGAGCGTCGTATTATTACGTTCGCTATTTCCAGTAAATATCGGTACTTCATTGTGCCATATATTTACTTCTCTCTCTCTCTCTCTCTCTCTCTCTCTCTCTTCTCTCTATATATATATATATATATATATATATAATGATATGTATGTTGTGTGTGTGTGTGTTTGTGTGTCTGTGTTGTCCCCCTAGCATTGCCTGACAACCGATGCTGGTTGTTTATGTCCCTGTCACTTAGCGGTTCGGCAAAAGAGACCAATAGAATAAGTACTGGGCTCACAAAGAATAAGTCCCGGGGCCGACCAAGAACCTGTTGGCTTGACACCATCAAGAGTGACACAGGAATGGACATAGCCAACCTGAAAGAAGCGACCAAGGATAGAACTGCCTGGGGGACACTGATCCAACGAGTAACCGAGAGTCAACTTCGACTGAGCGGATAGATAGATAGATAGATAGATAGATAGATAGATAGACAGACAGACAGACAGACAGACAGACAGACAGACAGATAGATAGATAGATAGATAGATAGATAGATAGATAGATAGATATAGATAGACAGACAGACAGATAGATAGATAGATAGATAGATACATATATAGATACATAGATAAGACAGACAGATAGATAGATTGATAGATAGATAGACAGACAGACAGACAGATAGACAGACAGACAGATAGACAGACAGACAGACAGACAGACAGACAGATAGATAGATAGATAGATAGATAGATAGATAGATAGATAGATAGAGATAGATAGATGGATGCACAGATAGATTGATAGACAGACAGACAGACAGACAGACAGACAGATAGACAGTCAGACAGACAGACAGACAGACAGACAGACAGACAGATAGATAGATAGATAGATAGATAGATAGACAGACAGACAGACAGACAGACAGACAGACAGACAGATGGACAGATAGACAGAGAGACAGACAGACAGATAGATAGATAGATAGATAGATAGATAGATAGATAGATAGATAGATAGACAGACAGACAGACAGACAGACAGACAGACATATAGATAGATAGATAGATAGATAGATAGATAGATAGATAGATAGATAGATAGATAGATAGATATGTTTCTTTATTAGCCACACAGGCTGCACAGATAGATAGAACAAATTACAAGGTAGAGCTTTTCTTTTGGGGGTAAAAAAAAGGAGAGTGGTGGTTTTCGATCAAAAGGGATCGTAAAAGGAAAGAAAAAGGACAAAAAAAAGGGGAGGGGTTAAAAAAAGGGGGGAGAGAAAAAAATGAATAATAGGGATCGTTATCACAGAAATGTCAATATGAAGTGTAAAGGGGAGGACAGGTGAGGTTTACCAGTGGAAAGAAAAGCCTACGGAAAAGACCACGGTAACCTCGGTCAATGAAGTCACATGTTATATTCTTTTTTTTTTTTTTTGCAAATAAGCAACTCTCTGTATTAATTTTTATGGTTCATAGAATCATAGTCAAGGTGGCTTCGTCATTCATACGTGCCATCCTTCCTACATTCAACATCTTTTTTTTTAAAACATTCACTAGACAAAACTTGCCTCTCTTCTCTCACTTTCCTCTTCAAGTGATACTTGAAGAAGTTGATGAGAGATTGACCAGAGAGGAAAGTGTTTGTCTCCAATCCTTTCAGGCGCGTCCACCAGATACATTCTTTCGCCATAGCCACAAGTATGATAAAATTAGCTCTTCCTTCCCGTTTGAAAGAAGGAGGCGTGACGATATTAACGATAGACTCGGCTGATAAACCGACACGTCCCACACGTGACAGCAGTCGTTCGACATAAGCCCACAGGTCGGAAATTGCTGGACACTGCACGATTGCGTGCAGAGCGGTTTCGTCGCTCTGCCCGCATCTCGGGCAGGTAGGCCCTGTGTTTCTCGAGCCATGCCTATAGAGCTTATCCCGAACGGGTAGCGCTTCTCGGTAGCACCGCCAGGCCAGGGATCTCTGGAAGTTGTCCATAGGTCCCGGGCCGAAAGTCGTTTGAAACAGGCGGGTCAGGTATTCCTCGTCGACGCCCAGGTTTGCCCCGAGCTCGTCGTCGTACCTCCCCTCCACTAATCCCCTATAGAATGCTTTGGTTGTGTTGAAGTCACTCAAGGTTGACCCGGGACGGCAGAGTTGCTTGAGAGCAACGCGACACTCGCGGTGCCATTCGCCCTTCCTCGGCCTCATTTTGATCCACGACTGTAGTTCGGTCATGGAGACGAGTTGCGGGAATGCGTGCCTCACAAACGGCGACCACACCTGTTCACCGTCGTCTACATAGAGCCGGAGATGTCACAGTCTCAGCGCGTGTCTGCGCATCATCAACCACGGCATGCCCAGCCCTCCTTTTAACGGGTGTTGACAGCAAATGGATCGCCTGACCATCGGGACGCATCCTTTCCACAAGAAGCGGAAGAGGATGCGTTCTAGTTTGGTGATGGTAGGGTCGGGACAAGGTACGACTGTGAGGCGGTAGTAGATGATGGACGCGATGTACGCGTTCACCACCTCCTCCCGACCTTTTAGGGACAGTTTCCTCTCGGCCCATTGCTGGGCGAGAGTGACCACCCTACTCGTTATCTCGTTCCAGTTCTTCGCCATTTGGAGGTCCGGACCGAACCAGACCCCGAGCAACTCAACCGGGCCGTCTGTCCAGCGTCCCACGACGGAGGTACTGGTGGACGGCATGGGCTTGCTTCTCCAGGTTCCGAGCCGCAAGCCCACTGACTTTTCCCGGTTGATTTTTGCTCCTGTCACCGCTTCGTAGTCTTTCAGTGTCTCGCCGACCCGCTCGATGTGCTCGTGGCTTGACACTATGACGGTGACGTCGTCCGCGTATGCAGACACGCTCGTCCCGCATCCCAATTCTCGCGGGATGCCCCTTAGAGTCGCCAGCTTCCGCAGTAGTGGCTCAAGAGTCAATACGTATAGAAGCGCCGAGAGGGGGCATCCCTGACGGACCGAACGTGCAATGTCGAAAGGTCTCGATAGATGTCCATTTACGCGAATTACCGAACGGATGCCTCTGTACAAGGCAGCTATCCAGCCGCGGAAGACGGGACCGAAACCAGCCGCTCTCAGGACTGCCTCCAAGTATCGATGGTCTACCCTATCAAAGGCTTTCGATTGATCCAAGTTGATCAGGGCCCCACCCATGCCAGGTTCGTTAACTACCCTGTCTATGATGTAGCGCATCAGATGGAGGTTGTCATGGATGCTCCGGCCCGGCACGGCGCACGTTTGTGTGTTGTCGACCAGTTTCTCGATGACAAGCGCCAACCTCTTGGCT
>NW_021836212.1:0-15000 GCF_006345805.1 Octopus sinensis
GGCACCCATACACACACACACACCACACACACACATATAACATATATATAAATGTGTATATATATATATATATATATATATACACACACCACATATCAATATGTATATGTTGTGTTGCGAGAGAACGAGAGAAGAAAAAGAGAAAGAGAGAAATAGGGAATATATCTGTATATGTGTAATACAAAACATACGCATTCGCACAAACATGCACCCGCGAATATACACTCAAAACACACACACACCAGAACACACATATTCGTATGTATGTATGTATAGATATATATATATATATATATATATATCTATATATATAATATATATATATATATATATATATATATTAGTTATTTATATCTGTACGCATGTATGCCTATTTCAATTTATTTGATGTTCCTGGTTGTGATGCCTATGTGCAGTTTCTCTTGAAAGTATGCATATAGGTTACTTATATATATATATATATATTATATAGATATATATATAATATATATATATATATATATTATATATATATATATATATATATATATAAACATATATATATATATATAATATACATATATATTGTAAATATATATATATATATATGCATACAAACTACATACATGTAAATACATACATATATATCATATGTAAACTGTTTATATTGTATATATAATTATATATACTTATATGTATATGTGTATATATATATATATGTATGTATACATATATGCATACATATATATATGAATATGTTTATATATATATATATGTTATCTATTTATCCATGTCTTTCATCTGTCAATAGTGCGTTCAACATGTAAGGATTATTTCAACCGTAAAAGTACCAGCTTCTAAGACACCATTTTCTTTGTTTGGCATTTAGTCAATTACTCATTCAAATAATTTAGTCAGTCAACACCTAAACTTTCACAACTCTTGCAAAGTTTTCCCGGATCTGTAGATCTCTGTTTATTAAGAACAGTAACTTCTGATCATTACTCTTATTTTTTGAGTAATCGTTGTTGGATTTTCATTGGTTCAGCCGTATGGCTTCAATCTCTTGCGATATATTTCCAATTTCATTATAGAAAAAATCCCGTGTTTAAGCTGTTAGTGTTTTAGTTACATGTAGTTAAAAGGAAACTTGAGTGAGCGATTGTGGGAGCTTCTCTGAGATATTTTCTGAGCCCTAGGAAACATAAGGTTTTTTTTCCATTGTGTGTCAATGAACAAAAACGCAACACCCCACTAAAAAGAACGTCGGTTTCTTGAAAGCGTCAAAGCCAGCAATTTTGAGTGGGGAGGAAGGGAACAAATCGATGACATTGACCCCAGTACTTTACTGGTACTCTATTTTATCGACTCCCAATGGGAGCGAGGCAAGGTTGACCTCCGAAGTATTTAAACGAAGTACGTAAAGAATCAGAAAAGAATGTTATAAAGCATTTTGTCCGACGGGCTAATAATTCTGCAAGCTCACCGCCTTAAATCATATACTCTTTACTCTTTTACTTGTTTCAGTCATTTGACTGTGACCATGCTGGAGCACCGCCTTTAATCGAGCAACTCGACCCCGGGACTTGTTCTTTTGTAAGCCCAGTACTTATTCTATCGGTCTCTTTTGCCGAACCGATGGTGGTGGGGACAAACTCAGATACGCACACAAATATATGTTTGTATATATATATATATATATATATATATACATGCGACAAGCTTCTTTCAGTTTCCATCTACCAAATCCACTCACAAGGCTATAATAGAAGATACTTGCCCAAGGTGCGATGCAGTGAGACTATATATATAGAGAGAGAGATATATAGATACACACACACACACGCACACACACACACACATATATATACAGAGAGAGAGAGAGAGAGAGACAGACAGACAGACAGACAGACAGGCAGAGATCTGTTTGAGTAAAACCTTCAAGGCGGTGCCCCAGCATCGCCACAGTCCAATGACTGAACCAAATAAAAGATTAACAAATATGATCATAAGAATAGTGCTACATAAGTCAACATTACTCTTCACCCGTTACTCCTATTCATGAAAACAGCTAAAATAGTAGTCAAATCTTCCTAAAAACACGCCTGTTTTTTGAAAAGAAGACATGTTGAAAAACGTGCTTTTGGGTCTTTGTGCATTGAAAAAGGATAGGATAACCAAAATTGGGGTACCCATGGTCATAGGTCTGCTCGAACAGACCTAACCCGGGTTTGTAAAACAACATCCAGAGTAACTCTTGGAATACCACCGCCACCACCACCACTATCATTACGATCATCACCATCAGCACCACCATCAGCACCATCACTACTACCCCTCTATCACTAGCACCACCATCAATCACTCTCATCATCCCAGCCCGCCATCGCTACCACTGCCGTCATCACCACCACAACCACAGCTACTGTCACCACCACCCCTCTGTCACTGTCACCCCCATTCCACCATCACTACTATCACCATCATACCATCACCACCACTACCACCGCCACCGCCACACCACCACCACCACCACAACAAAACCACAACCGCCACTGCTGCCGCTGCCACCGCTGCTGCCAGCACTACCACCGCAAACAACGACCCAATCAACCGTACACAGCCGACCGCGTATCTTTTTCTCGTCCTCATCTGCTGTGCAGCATCATCACGCCCCTGACTCTCTGTCTGTCTGTCTGTCTGTCCCTCACTCTCTCCACACAGAAAAACCATTACCACCACCACACAACCACAACCAACACTACTACAACTACTACTACTACTACTACTACTACAACTACTTCTACTACAACGATCATTACAACTCCACCGCATCACAACACAACTCCCTAAAAGCTAATTAATCAAAACCAACAAACAAACACAAAAACACAGCCAATTAATTAAACAAACAACTAAATAAATGAAAAGGCAAATAAGATAACAACGACAGCCAAGGTGTTTGTCTGTTAACAATGAGTCTTAAAAGTGATTAAATTCCAGTTGAATGTCTCAAACATAACGCCTTGAGCTCCATTGCTCATTTGGCGCTGTAGTTCATATTTTACAATCATTTTTTTGTTAGGGAATTTTTGAAAAATTTTTGACGGATATTTTGCTATTCTTGTTCTTGTATATATGTATGTATGTGTGTGCGCGCGCGCGCGCGTGTGTGTGTGTGTGTGTGTCTGTGTGTGTGTGTCTGTGTGTGTGTGTGTGTGTGTGTGTGTGTGTTTTGTGTGTGTGTGTTTCCCTCTCTTCCTATATTTCTCCTGGGGTTATCATACTGGGACGTTTCCAACTCAATTAGAACACACAAGGAATAATTTGTCCCACTCAAAAATGGACGATGAAAATTTCTGTTAAGCAGTTTATATATATACATACATACATGCATGCACATACACACACTAATATATATATGCATACACACACACTCACATATATATACAAATGGTGTTCTTTTTTAAAATTTGACTGATTTTGGGTATTTTTTCACACTTCCGTCTTGTTCATTTATTCATATATACATGTAAGGGTGTGTGTGTGTGTGTGCTTGTGTGTGTACAAACATATATACATACGTGCATATGCTATTACATACATGCATTGAAATGTATGTCCATACATACATATATATATGTATATATATGTGCATATCTATATATATATGCATGTATGTATACATATACATATGCATATATATACGCAAATATACATATATGCATATGTATATATGCATATATATATTTGCATATATTACATATATATATCTATATGTAGATATGTAATATATATATATATATATAATATATATATAATATATATAAATATATACATAATATATATATATATATGTATATATATATAGTGTGTATATTATAGATATATATATATAGTATATATATCTATATATATATATATATATATACGCATTATATATATACATATATATATATAAATACATACATACACACACACATATATATATATATATATATATACATGTCTCTAAGCTTAATTTATTTCTTATTGCGTGTCATGCCAAAATTATATTTTTGTCAGAAAGTAGCTGGTGGTCCTTACACATGTTTGAGTGTATATATATATGTGTTTGTGTTTGAGTGTTTGTAGATGCCATATATCGATGTACCGTTATATACATACATACGTACTTACATTATATATATGTATGCATGTGTTTGTGTATATATACATATATATATATATCTATATATATATATATATATATATATATATATATATATATATATATATATTATTCGGTCGAACTGATGATTTGGCTCTGTACCTACTCAAAGTGTCTCGCAACACGCGATCCTTCAGGCGACAAAAATATGGCAAGTGATGACTCCCACATAACTATATATTTCTGTGTCTTTTAGTGTGTGCATATCTGCTCGTATGATGCATATATGTATACACGTGTATGTGTGTGATTCTGTGTATATGAATGTATAAGAATATTGCTACTGATTGTGTGCAATTTGTTTTGTAGTGAAACACTCGGTATATATATATTATATATATATGTATGTACGTATCTCTATCTATATATATATATAATTGCATACATGACATGCATTAGTACATATCTACGTTAACATAGGAAAGTATATATACATACATCCATACGTAATATTTTTTGCTCATTTCCTCTATAAAATAGTTTTCAATTAATTGTTAAAATATTTGCTCATTATTTCTTAAATGAATATTTATGAGAGGTTTTACATAATTTCGTATCCTAGTAATTTATTTCCTTTTTCTCATGTATTAAAAATTTTATCATATATTTTTGCTTAGATTTCATATCTTCATAGTGGCATTGAAATCTATGGCTACGGAGGTGTTTGAAAATTGGTATATGTGTATGTATATACATACATGCCTGTAAGTATGTATATATATAGAGAGAGAGGGGGAGAGAAAGATACATATTTATACACACACATAGTTATATATGTATATATATTAATATATCTATCTATATGCATATATATATATATACAGATAGATATATAGATACATATATATTAATATATCTGTCTACTATCTCTCTCTCTCTCTCTCTCTCTATATATATATATATATATATATATATATATATGCATAATATACATATATATTTGTGTGTGTGTGTATGCATGCATATATATATATGTATATATATATTATATTAATATATATATATATATATATATATTATATATATATAATATGCGTGTGTGTGTGTGTGTATTCATGTATGCATAAATATCTGTACATTATTTTCAGTACACTCCTGAAAGTGTAAAGATTTTGCTGCAGGATCTTGTCTCGGCGAAAACTAAGTCTCGATAGACTTTGTGTTAAAAGACAAATCAAACCAAGCTATAAATTAATATCACCCATTTGGCATACACGACGTTTCGGTGTGCTTTTGCCCCTTCAGAGTCATCTGTTGTCTAGATCCTCTAGAGCTAAGTCAGAGTTTCGCTACTATATATGGGAAAGAACAAACAATAGATTTGTTGGGATAATTTAGTCTAAGCACACGTAGCAATGAGGGTCAAGTCAAAAAGATGGTGGCGGTTGGGTTTCTGATTCCTCTCGACAATAATCTCTGATTCTGCTCACTTCGTCAGTCCAAGTTTTGTAGGATTTGCTTGCACCACCATATTTCTGCACACACATAAACTTATGCTTATGTTGCTTGTTTCATGATCATAATGTCGTGGGTTCAATTCTTACTCTGGGCAGTGCGTTATGCCTGTAAGTAAGACCCCCTCGTTTCATGTTCCTCTAACCTAATTAACTGAAAAGAGGATCACCCAGGTGTTAATGCAGCCTTCCCTCTGTTACATTCTGTTTGTTCCAGCGGATCAAATTTGAGGAAACCTAGAAGAGGTGTCTACGTATACTCACGACCACGTTAGCAGTTAAAACAATAATTGTAAGTCTGCCCCTTCTTTGCAAGTTATCGCTCGCTTTCTTGTAATGACTGGCTGTTTTCCTACTTTTTTAACTTCCCATCTTTATTATGGTCTGGTTTTGTTTTTGTAAAACTGTCTTCCTAGAAACAATGTGGTTAATTCTTCAAAAGTTCTACATATTTTACAGTCGATAGTTTGTTTGCTTATATGATTTTGATTAGTTTCTTGTGGGAAGGTTTTGGTGTGTTTTATAAAGCGAAAGTTTTCGATTTAGCTGTAACTTTTAAGCTTCTAAGGCAATGACGAGAAGTTTTTCATCCACTTTCTCTTTTCTCAATCTTAGCGGATATTCTTACCAAAAATTCAGCGTATTATTTTATATTTATAGTTAAAATTTGTTTGCTTTTTTTAATGGGTGATAGAATGCCTCAAAATTCTTACCAAAAATTCAGCGTATTATTTTGCATTTATAGTTAAAATTCCTTTGCTTTTTTAATGGGTGATAGAATACCTCAAGATTCTTACCAAAAATTCTGCGTATTATTTTATATTTATAGTTAAAATTCAATTGCTTTTTTTAATGGATGATAGAATACATCGAAATTCTTACCAAAAATTCAGCGTATTGTTTTGTATTTATAGCTATTTTTTTAATGGGTGATGCAGTGCCTGTCAAAATTTCTTGAGATAAATAGTAACGTCTCTGTAGTTGGAGATCAATTTGAGCGAGGCAGACTTTGCATTATAACCATCTAGAGCAGTGATTCTCAACTGGCGTCCAAATGGCCCCTAAGAGTCCATATAAGATTTTTGGGGTCCACAATAATATTTAAGGACCCCTGAAAATTCTGCTTTAGATCTATGTATTGGTATTAAACAGCCAGGTTTCATTCTCTAACATTTTACATGGTTCAGCCTGCACAAGGTAATAGATGAAAAACTAAATAGGAATTTAGAAAGAAGTTTCTATAAAACTAGTTATTTGATCATTGAATCTCTATGGGAGCCCACCGGAATAAAATTCATTCAAAGGGATCCATACGTAAAAAATGGTAGAGAACCCCTGATCTAGAGATTGATAAAATAAAGTACTAGTTCTGTCTTGGTGATGATATAATCAGCTGCTCTTTCTCCAAAGACTTGTATTTTTGTGATAATGTTACAAATCAATATTTTGTTTTGTTTTATTGTTCTTAATTCTGCTCATCAATTCTCCATCATTCACATATACAAGGGTTGGACAAAATAACGGAAACACCTAGCATCATAGCATCATAATTTCGAAATATTTATAAAACCGTCAAAAGCTTGTTTATTTTTATGTTTTTTTTAAATTTATTATTAGTGTTGCTTAATATGTTTAGCTAAAATTTCCATTATCTTGTCCAACCCCTGTATGTTGTAGTTCCAGCTCTTCCTACATAATTGTTAACCATTATGAAAAAACAAATGTCGGCTCGGTAAATTTTTATATGTTTAATATATATTGCACATAGTCGTATTAATTTCCCACCACAATTTACAAAATGCTCTTTTGTATAGCAGTACATATATTTTGTAATAATTGTCTAGCTTAATGAACATCTGTCACTCTGTCAGATTTTGAATTGTACATTCTAAATTCTGTCATTATTTACTCTGCCCTTTTTTTTTCCTTCTAGTCTTAATAATTCGTGAGCTTCCATTAGAGAATTAAATTGGGTAGCTGTAACTTAAATCATAGGATCTCAAAGTAGACACTACCGGCCCCCGGTGGGCGTTGAGACTGTCCAGGTAGGCGCTGGTGCCTAAGGAGCGGTAGATAAAAAGGAGGCGTTGGGAGGAAAACAGTGGATTAGGAGATGCTATGAATTTATTATGATATTATTATAGTATTATATACAAATTATATATTGTATTAAATATCAAATGATTCATAGTATGTATAAATTAGTGAAATATAAACTATTTATTTATACATAAAAATAGGGGTGGGGCGCTGAGAGTATTATGTGGCCATGAGGGGGGCGGTGACCCAAAACGTTTGAGAACCTCTGACTTAGATTATATCTTATTTCCGAAACAACGAGAGTATTAATACTTATTACCTTACTAAATATTAATCATATGTGTCTATAGTATCCCTTTCTAAAACTTGTTTTCCTTAAAGTAAAATGTACTCTTTTCCTTTAGATTGGCATGATTTGGCCGAATGGTTAAGAAAATCGCTTCCCGGCCACGAAGCTTCAGGTTTAATCCCGTTGCGTATAATCTTGAGTAAGTGTTGTTTTCTACAGGCTCGGGTCCACCCATACTTTCTGAATTAAATTGGGTAACTGTATAGAAGGTCGCTGGCTAGAGCGTACCCGTAATCCAAAAGATAGATGCTTGTCACGCTGAGTCTACTTGAGAATTACAGAAGAATAAATTGGAACTCCTTCGGTTACGACGAGGAGGGTTCCGGTTGATCCGATCAACACTGCTCGTGAAAGTAACGTGCAAGTGGCTGAGCACTCCTCAGACATGCGTACTCTGAACCTAGTTCTCAGGGAGGTTCAGCGAGTCACGGAGTGTGACAAGGCCAGCCCTTTGAAATAAAGGTACTGCTCATTTTTTCCAGTTGAGTGGAGCGTGAAATAAAGTGTCTTACTCAACGTGAAATAGACTGTCTTACTCAAGGACACAACGCGCAACCGGGAATCGAACTCACAACCTTACAATCTTTAACCGAATGTCCTACTCATTAAGCCAGCACCTTCACGAGAATTACATTAACAGTACACGTGTCAGTAGAATACCTAGCACTTTGTTTATTAATTCAGGCGCAGATAATTCAGTTGAAGAAACCACTGAATCCTCAGAGCCAAAACCACGAAGTTCCACCACCTCCCTTTTATTGTTACTGTCTCAGTTTTTACCTGTAGATGGTCAATTTCTCTCATTTCTCCTTCTTTGGTTAACAGATATTACTCCTTTCTTTTGCTATCTACAAGTTGATCTTGACGAATATTTCTAAACTGAATTTTATGACAATTGCTCCACCGATTCCATGCACCGTATATAAATAACAATGTATCTACTACACGTTTAGTTAACTGCGCTTTTACAGCTTGAGATCTTTGGTTGGGTTCTTTCTCTCGATTAACCAACCATTCCTGTTTTGTTTATGATTCTTGCTATAAAATGTTGAATATCTTTGCAAATATGTTCTGACATTCAGTTATATATTTGAGCCAGCGGTTTATCACGTTGTCATTTCCGGGTACTGCACTTTTTGTTTATATTTTCATTTTTTTTATTTTTGTTTTTTTTTTTTGTTTGGGTGACTTTTTGTGTTGCCATTCCTTCTCGACATTGTGTTTGTGTTTGTTTTTTTGTTTTATTTTGTTTTGATTTTTTTTTTTTTCGCTTTCCTTTTTTTTGGTTTTGCGTTTCTGTGAAACATTTCTCGCCCCTGGTGATTCATCTATTCTTCGTTTCCCTACCTCCACCGCTGCTGCCATAACCAAAAACCATCACCACCACCACCACCACCACCACCAACACATATCTTCTCATTCTCTTGCACTACATTTGATTTATTTACTTGGCTGTTTTTTTCTTCCCTTTTTTTTTTGCGTAGTACTTGCTAAAATCGTTTAAAACGAATTGCTTGTTTTGTTAAAACAAAAAAGAAATCCTTGTTGCTTTTCATAACGAGAGATTCTTTGTATTTCACAAGGATCTCTTGTCTTAGGCGATCTTTGATTTCAGGTAATTTTTGTTATATTTTATTTTTATTGTTTAGTTTGTATTTTATGTTTCTGTGCTATTGTACTTTGCGTGTTTCTACACAATTTCCAATAAATCCTAGAAGACGCCACATTTGATCAGACTCGCGTGGCAATATACCAATGTGACAAATCCTCATCTAGCTTATCATCATCATCATCATCATCATCATCATCATCATCATCATAAGCGCAGGAGTGGCTGTGTGGTAAGTAGCTTGCCTACCAACCACATGGTTCTGGGTTCAGTCCTACTGCGTGGCATCTTGGGCAAGTGTCTTCTGCTATAGCCTCGGGCCGACCAATGCCTTGTGAGTGGATTTGGTAGACGGAAACTGAAAGAAGCCTGTCGTATATATGTATATATATATGTATGTATGTGTATGTATATGTTTGTGTGTCTGTGTTTGTGCCTCTAGCATTGCTTGACAACCGATACTGGTGTGTTTATGTCCCCGTCACTTAGCGGTTCGGCAAAAGAGACCGATAGAATAAGTACTGGGCTTACAAAGAATAAGTCCCGGGGTCGATTTGCTCGACTAAAGGCGGTGCTCCAGCATGGCCGCAGTCAAATGGCTGAAACAAGTAAAAGAGAGTAAAGAGAGTATCATCATCATCAAAAGCAGTACCATTATTGTATTAGGACGGTGGCGTGGCACATAGTCGTTATAGTATCGGATAAAATGCTTTGCAATTATTTTGCTCTTTACGTTCTGAGTTCAAATCCCGGGTGAGGTTAACTTTACCTTTCATTGCAGGATCGACACATAAGCTACAACCTACGTATTGTGAGTGAAAGGCATCAGCAGACCACTTTCCTTCAAAATTGTTTATTCTGGGACTAAATCAGTGCAAGATGGCAGAATCGCTGGCACTCTGGGCAAAATTCTCAGCACCATTTCGTCTACCTTTACGTTTTGAGTTCAAATTTCGTAGAGGTCCACTTTGCCTTTTATCCTTTATTGGTCGATAAAATACCAGATAAACATTGGCGACGATGTAATCGACTAGCCCCTTTCACCCAAAATTTCAGGCCTTATACCTAAACCACAAAGGACTGTTATTATTACTATTGTTATTATTATTGTGAGAGAGCAGTGCATGCCATCAAAGAGACACTGGGGTAAAATATACGAGGCCCAGTATACTCATCATGACTACCCGTCTAATAAGGGTACGCTAGGCACATGCATCACAATCATATGTGCGCGACATGGTGATCTCATATCAAGATAAACAGCGCATGACCTTGCAGGTGGAGTCCAGTTAGACTTTTCTTCTGGTCGAGTAACCCATCCCGCTCAAAACGTCCCTGAATAAGGATTGTTTAAGGATGTTGAACGAACCACCCATGTGAATTATCCAAACCTCTAAGAATTCATTTCAACACCTGGCTATGTTGCTCCCCCCACTACATCTGCTCATGATCAGAGATGCACATATCGTCAGCCACTAAGGGACATGCTCAACTGGTTATGGTCAGACAAGTGACAAGCAAATCTGTGGTATTGAGCAGAATATTTACTGTAGCCCATCTTTTATACCAAGTCAAAACAATGTACATGATTTATCATTATTATTATTATTATTATTATTATTATTATTAGTCTTTGCACAACTTCCAACGCTGGAGATGTACTACGGTGCCAGCTGTTCATTACCAATGAATTAATGTAACACCCCTTATTTTTCGAGCACTATCCAAGCAGCGCTGTTTTCTGCAAGTGCTCCATCCTTATTACAGCCCCTATTTGTTTCATGTTCTTCTCAGCACTTTTACTCACTGTTCCCAGGACACCGACAATTATTGGTACTACTATCACCTTTTTAATCGACCGCAACTGCTTAACCTCCCAAGCTAATCTGTCATAATTATTATTATTATTATTATTATTATTATTATTATTATTATTATTATTATTATTATTATTATTATTATTATTATCATTATTATTAGAAAGGCAGTGCGCCGAACGAAATGCTTAGCGGCATTTCGTCCGTCATTACGGTCTGATTTCAAATCCAACAGAGGTCGACTCTACCTTTCTTTCTTTCGGGGTCGATAAAATAAATAACAATTAAACGCTGGCATTGATGAAATCGACTAGCCCCCTTCAAGTAAAACAAAAATATACATAATAGGGATTTCAAATTTTGACAAAAACCCAGCAATTTCAAGGGTTAATCAATTACATCGACCCGATAACTCAACTGGTACTTCTTTTATCGACCCCGTAAGGATCAAAGGCAAAGTCGACCTCGGTGGAATTTGAACTCAGGACGCAAAGACAGGCTATCGATTCTGCCAACTCGCCACCTTAGAATTATATATACACATATTGACATCATTTTATAAATATGCGGGCGTAATGAATTCGAAATGAATTACGAAATCTGAAGCCTGAATTCCAAAGACCAAAGGTCAACAGAAGTACTACACCCGCCACTACCATTATGACCACACACATGCACAATCACATATACACAGCATTCACTGGACCATCCTTAATATAAATTTCATATAGACACATGCACACCCATACATATGTCCATATAAACGTTTAGTGTACGTACAAATAACATGAACAACATGCGCTATAAGATACAATGCAAGAATGAAACAGCAGGGAGTGTGCCGTAGCATGAAGATGGTGAAGAAGGGGGGGGGTGTTGCATCGATAAGGTCAAAGGTTGTAACGGAAGAACATTGGTAAAAAGCAATCAATCAATTTATTTATTAATTAATATACATATTATAGTTATCGCCATACTAATATGGCATTCTTATAAAAATAAGAAAAAAGCTGTCCGCTTATTAGCTCCATGAGGCCATCGCCTTAAGTTAGCTATTTGATACACAAACTGTATCATGGAGCTAATAAGCGGACAGCTTTTTTCTATTTTTATAAGAATGCCATATTAGTATGGCGATAACTATTATTTTCCGGGAACGCTGCCGCTGTTCTCTTTTAGAGAGACTTAGTTATTTTAATATTTCTAATATACATATTATTTAACAATTAATGACAAAATACAAGTGAAATATATAACCAGTCTGTTACATTTGACAGCATGATCGGCCAAATTACAGGAATATGCTTCTAAATGCAATTGAGCATCAAGAATTGAGTAAAACAAGTACAACACACACACACACACACACACACACACACACACACACACACACACTCACAAACACACGCACACGAACACACACATATACATATATATATTTCATATCTATGTACAAAGATATATGTATACGACATATATAATGTGTTAGAGTATGTGTGTATATATATATATATTTTTTTTTATTTTTTATTTATCTAGTTTCAGTTCACGAGCTGTGGCCATGCTAAATATGTGTGTGTATACATATAGACATATATACATGTACATTTATATACATATGTGTATACATGAATATATAGGTAAATATATGTATGTGTATACATATATACATGTACATATATATACGTATGTATATATATATATATGTGTGTGTGTATATATAGGTAAATATATGTGGGTGTATACATACAAACATGTACATATATATACATATGTATATATATGTATATATAGGTAAATATATGTATGTATACATACATACACATGTACATATATATACATACATGTGCCATATATGTATTTATATATAAATACATGCATATTCGTGTGTATGTGTGTATGTGTGTGTGTGCATTCGT
This sequence comes from Octopus sinensis, assembly GCF_006345805.1. Lineage (NCBI taxonomy): Eukaryota > Metazoa > Mollusca > Cephalopoda > Octopoda > Octopodidae > Octopus > Octopus sinensis. The sequence goes on from NW_021836212.1 coordinate 13,378, forward strand.
GTGTGTATCTGTGTGCGTGTGTGTATGTGTGTGGTGTACTGCGTGTGTACTCATCACTCATTACTCATTGTCGCAGCAGTGCAGGTAACATTCAGTTCCCAAAATGCAAACAGAAGTTGTCATCCTTTAAAATTCCACTAATGGTCTCAATACTTCCTACCTCATTAGCAGAACACTATTTCAGTCATTTGACTGCGGCCATGCTGGATCACCCCCTTAAAGGGTTTTAGTCAAAGAAATCGACCCCCAGGACTTATTCTTTGTAAACCTAGTACTTATACTATATGTCTCTTTTGCTGGACTGCTCAGTTATGGTGACATAAATATCGGTTGTCAAGTGATGGTGGAGAAACAAATACAGATACAACGATACACACATAGAATATATATACATGCTAACACGGGCTTCTTTCAGTTTCCATTCACTAAATCCTCTCACAAGGCTTTGGTTGGCCCAAGGCTATAGTAGAAAGCAATTGCCCAAGGTACCACACAGTGAGACTGAACTCGGAACCGTGTGGTAGAGAAGCAAGCTTCGTGCCACGCAACCACGCTTGTCCCTGTAGATATATATATATAACTCATTAATTCGTTCGGCAATGTTTTTTGGTCATAATCTTTGTACTTACTGATGACAACAGGTACCCTTATGCTCCTATATTTTTGAACACACACCTAATTTAATCCTTCCTCTGTATCAGATGAGGAGATTAGTTCGCGCATTCTTGTTTATATTTGGTATGTTTGTATGTGTAAGAACTTATTTTCTTGTTGTTTTATTACCTCCGCCTTAGCGAAGGCGGTGGTATTGCTTTTAGTTGTGTTTGTTTGTTTCTGTGGTTGTCTGTAGACAAGATATCTCAAGAACCCCTGCATGGATTCGGATGAAACTTACAGGGATGTTTGGCCTTGAGACTGGCATGAACTGATTAGATTTGGGATCAATCTGGTACTGGACAGGGATTCTGGATTATTTCACCGGTTTTTTACTTAATTTTTGAGGGTGGTCGGGTTCATTTTTAGTAGTCTTGTTTATGAGAGCAGTCAAGTTTATTTCAGATATTCTCAATTTAAAAATCATCTACGGTTAATCGCTGAGAGGACATCGGCGTTACCTTGGCGGAGGTTTCCGCTCGCTGAGTGCTCTTGTTTCTGTTTGTAATTAATAGTTCTACTTCTATATCTTAACTTATTAGACTATCTATTTCTTCAAATCAGTCCATTAAATTTAATATGGTTATTAGTTATTCATTGTATCCAATTCGTCTCATCACGCAAATAATGAACGTAGAGAAGAGTACCTTTATATATTTTTGTGGAATATTTTAGAATTCTGCTTTAATTCTGTCTTTTGTAATTTTCAAAAAAAATGTCTTCCGTTGTTTTGTTCTTATCTAAATCCTTTTCTTTTTCTTTTCACTATGTTCTTGGCTTCTACAAAGAATCTTTTAATTTCTGTAGCTTATGTGATAAGCTTTTTTCTTGCTCGTTCTTTTATGCTCACCTAAACTCATTTTCTTTGTTTCTCTCTATGGATACACACTAGAAGTTGATACATGTATACTCTTTTACTCTTTTATTTGTTTCAGTCATGTGACTGTGGCCATGCTGGAGCACCGCCTT
>NW_021836212.1:20000-25786 GCF_006345805.1 Octopus sinensis
TATATATATATATATATGTATGGGTGTCTCTCAATGAGTGTGTGTGTGTGTGTATGTGTGCGTATGTGTGTGTGTGTGTTTGTGTGTGTGCGTGCGTGTGTGTGTTTGTGTGTGTGCGTGCGTGTACGTAGAGTTCTGCTTATTCAGCGTTAATTAACTCAGCAAATATTTCAACTTCATTCGCGCCCCAGAGCGTATTGTAACTAGGAGGGCTAGATGGCGACACGCGAACTCATGTATGCATGTCACCAAAATACAGCCCAGACAGGGAGATGCACAACTGGGGCGGGGGACAGAAAGGCAGACGGACAGACTAGCATATATATAATATATATATATATACATACATATATATATATATATATGTGTGTGTGTGTATGTATGCATATATATATATGTGTGTATATGTATGCATATATCTAGAGAGAGAGAGAGAGAGAGAGGGGTAAAGATAGATAAGCATACATACAGACAGACAGGCAGACAGACAGTCAGGCAGACAGACAAGCAGATAGATATGTTTTCTTTATTAGCCACACAGGGCTGCACACAGATAGAACAAATTACAAGGTAGAGCTTTTCTTTTGAAGGTATTAAAAAAAAAAAAAAAAAAAAAAAGGAAGGGAGGTTCGATCAAAAGGGATCGTAAAAGGAGAGAAAGAGGACAAAAATAAGGGGGTTAAAAAAAAAAAAAAAAAAAAGGGGGGGAGAGGAAAAAAAATGATCATAGGGATCGTTATCACAGAAATGTCAATATGAAGTGTAAAGGGGAGGACAGGTGAGGTTTACCCGTGGAAAGAAAAGCCTGCGGAAAGACCACGGTAACCTCGGTCAATGAAGTCACATTTTATATTTCTTTTTTTTTTTTTTTTTTTTTTTTTTGCAAATAAGCAACTCTCTGTTTTCGATTTCTGGGTTCATAGGACTATGCTCAAGGTGGCTTCGTCATTCATACGTGCCATTCTTGCTACATTCACCCATCTTTTTTAAAACATTCGCTAGACAAAACTTGCCTCTCTACTCTCACTTTCCTTTTCAAGTGGTACTTGAAGAAGTTGGAGAGATTGACCAGAGAGGAAAGTGTTTGTCTCCAATCCTTTCAGACGCGTCCACCAGATACATTCTTTCGCCATAGCCACAAGGATGATGAAAATAGCTCTTCCTTCCCGTTTGAAGGAAGGAGGCGTGACAATATTGACGATAGACTCAGCTGATAAACCGACTCGTCCCACACGTGACAGCAGTTGTTCGACATAAGCCCACAGGTCGGAAATTGTTGGACACTGAACGAGTGCGTGCAGAACGGTTTCGTCGCTCTGACCGCATCTCGGGCAGGTCGGCCCCGTGTTTCTCGAGCCGTGTCTGTAGAGCTTATCCCGAACGGGTAGCGCTTCTCGGTAGCACTGCCAGGCCAGGGATCTCTGGAAGTTGTCCATGGGCCCTGGCCCGAAAGTCGTCCCGAACAGGCGGGTCAGGTACTCCTCGTCGACGTCCAGGTTCGCCCCGAGCTCGTCGTCGTACCTCCCCTCCACTAAACCCCTATAGAATGCTTGGTTGTGTTTGAAGTCACTTAGGTCGACCCAGGACGGCAGACTTGCTTGAGAGCAACGCGACACTCGCGGTGCCATTCGCCCTTCCTCGGCCTCTTTTTGATCCACGACTGCAGTTCGGTCATGGAGACGAGCTGCGGGAAAGCGTGCCTCACAAACGGCGACCACACCTGTTCACCGTCGTCTACATAGAGCCAGAGATGTCGCAGTCTCAGCGCGTGTCTGCGCATCATCAACCACGGCATGCCCAGCCCTCCTTTTAACGGGTGTTGACAGCAAATGGATCGCCTGACCATCGGGACGCATCCTTTCCACAAGAAGCGAAAGAGGATGCGTTGTAGTTTGGTGATGGTAGGGTCGGGACAAGGTCGACGGTCAGGCGGTAGTAGATGACGGACGCGATGTACGTGTTCGCCACCCACCTCCGCTCGACCTTTTAGGGACAGTTTCCTCTCGGCCCATTGCCGGGCGAGAGTGACCACCCTACTCGTTATCTCGTTCCAGTTCTTCTCCACTTGGAGGTCCGGACCAAACCAGACCCCGAGCAACTCAACCGGGCCCGGGCCGTCGGTCCAGCGTCCCACGACGGAGGCGCTGTGGACGGCATGGGCTTGCTTCTCAGGTGCCTAGTCGCAAGCCCACTGACTTTTCCCGGTTGATTTTCGCTCCTGTCACCGCTTCGTAGTTTTTCAGTGTCTCGTCGGCTCGCCGACCAGCTCGATGTGCTCGTGGCTAGACACTATGACGTGACGTCGTCCGCGTATGCAGACACGCTCGTCCCGCATCCCAATTCTCGCGGGATGCCCCTTAAGTCGCCAGCTTCCGCAGTAGTAGCTCAAGAGTCAATACGTATAGAAGCGCCGAGAGGGGGCATCCCTGACGGACCGAACGTGCAATGTCGAAAGGTCTCGATAGATGTCCATTTACGCGAATTACCGAACGGATGCCTCTGTACAAGGCAGATAGATAGATAGATAGATAGATAGATAGATAGATAGATAGATAGATAGATAGATAGATAGATAGATAGATAGATAGATAGATAGATAGATAGATAGATAGATAGATAGATAGATAGATGGGTGGGTGGATGGATGGATGGATAACTCTATTTTGACAAATCAACTATTTCAAATGAACTTCCTTAATAACCTGGTTCCAATTCTACAAAAAATACCCTGTTAGTCTTTTTATCTCTTTTATCTGTTTGTCTATCTATCTATCTATCTATCTATCTATCTATCTATCTATCTATCTATCTATCTATCTATCTATGAAACATATCTATCTTTCTTTCTATCTATCTATCTTTATATAGTTCTATCTATCTATCTTTATATAGTTCTATCTATCTATCTATCTACCTATATATATATATATATATATATATATATATATATACACACATATACATATGTACATTATTACTTATTTGCATGTGGCTGTGTGGTAAGTAGCTTGCTTACCAACCACATGGTTCCGGGTTCAGTCCCACTGCGTGGCATCTTGGGCAAGTGTCTTCTGCTATAGCCTCGGGCCGACCAATGCCTTGTGAGTGGATTTGGTAGACGGAAACTGAAAGAAGCCCGTCGTATATATGTATATATATATATGTATGTGTGTGTTTGTGTGTCTGTGTTTGTCCCCCTAGCATTGCTTGACAACCGATGCTGGTGTGTTTACGTCCCCGTCACTTAACGGTTCGGCAAAAAGAGACCGATAGAATAAGTACTGGGATTACAAAAGAATAAGTCCCGGGGTCGATTTGCTCGACTAAAGGCGGTGCTCCAGCATGGCCGCAGTCAAATGACTGAAACAAGTAAAAGAGTAAAAGAGTAAAAGAGAGAGAGTATTTGCTTTACTTCCTTACTTGGGTTGTCCTTTTCCTAAAAATACAGCCTCACGAATTATTCACAACTTTTAGGGGTGTTTAAATTAGCTCATATATAGAAATTTAAGGAGAGAATGTTAGCCTTTAATATTTTATTATTATTATTATTATTATTATTATTATTATTATTATTATTATTATACAGTGTGTTTCAAAAAATTTGATATCATTGGGATGTAAATATCACAGAAACTACATACTCAAAGCAAATGAAACTAAACAGGCTTAATGTTGAGCAACATAAGATGTATTCCTTTTATTTTGAATGAGAAATTCAAAGGTATATGGATTCCATGAACGATTTCACAAACGTTCAATAGCGCACCGCCTGAGAGACGGCACGCGTCAAGTCAGTAGTTCAGCTCCTCTCAAACACGCTGCGGCATGTCTTGGGTAACAGTCTCCAGTGCAGAAGTGATTCTCTGCTCGAATTCCTCTAGGTTTGCAGGAAAAGGGGGACATAGACCAGGCCTCTAATATACACCCAGAAAAAAAAATCGCAAGGTGTCAGCTCAGGTGAACATGGCGGCCATTTCAATAGCATATTGTCTTCATCACCATCACACCCAATCCATTCCCCTCGCATATTGTCATTGTGATAAGCCCGCACAGTAAGATTCCAGTGAGATGGAGCCCCATCTTGTTGAAAAATGAAGTCTTCATGTTCATTTGCAATGAATTCATCCATTAGCCAGTTCTGAAGCATTTGCAGATAAACAATGCTGATCACATTTCCCTCAAAGAAAAACGGGCCATGAAGATGCTTCTTAAAGACGGCGCAGAATACATTCACTTTTGGTGAGTCCCTCTCATGCTTAACTGTGGCACGAGGATTCTCTTTGCCCCAAATGCGAAAATTATGCTTATTGACTTTGCCATTCGTATGAAATGTGGTCTCATCACTGAAAACAAGACATTCGTTGAACCCGTTTTCTTCAAGTTTCTCTTGCATATCAACACAGAATTGTTTGCGCTTTCGCTTCTCATCTGTTTTTATGGCCTGAACGAGCTGCAGCTTGTAGGGTTTCATTAGCAAGCGTTTCCTCAGGATGCGCCAACTATCGTTGGAGGAATCTGGGTTTCCAGACTTGTTCTTCTTATGGACTTCTTGGGGCTTCGCAAGAGTTTTTGTCGAACCCGCTCGACCGTTTCTTCCGATGTTAGTGGCTGTCCATATCCTTTTGCCTTCCTCTTTGAATTTTTTTTTTCTTTCGTGTCATGTCCGAACCTGCATTGCCGTTGATGATCTTTTAGAGAACTCTCTCACAAATGCACGCTGCACAGTTGTTTGACTGTGTTCCATCATGCTTCAATACACAAAACGCCTTTTCTCTTCCAATGAATGCCATTTCTCTACCTGAAAAGATAAACATATCAAACATTAAACATAAAATTTTAACCCATTTCTACACATGCTGTTAAAATTTGAAGTCATTTGAACAAGAACTGGCAAAGTTGTTAGATTGTGAAATGACACCAAATTTCTTTGAAGCACCCTGTATATATATCAGCACCCGAGTTCTATATATCAGTCTTGTTTAAATAGACATGACTCCAAGAACAGTAACGCATTACAAAATGATTAATAACACCATACCTATGTCATTTCTAACGTCCTTTTAGTTTTTTCAGCTACCGACGAGTACTTTATAACAACTCAGATACTTAAATATGAATTTCGTGTCATTGTCTATGAAACAATTGTATAACTACATGAATAAAAAAAAAATAATCACCCATATTAACATCTATTCTCCTCCATTTACGTAAGTATGAACAAACTCTGTTTAATAAGTTAAATCATATACTTACTACTTCTATATAACGTTTCATATCTACATAAATTTACACCAGTAAATTCAAAATTATGAAGAAACATATATATATATATATATATATATATATTTTGCCCGTCTGTTTTTTTGTGTCGTCTCCTTGTGTGTTTTTGCGTTCTTGTCCCACTTTGTAATTTATATTTTACATTTAATTTCTATACATATATATATATATATAAATGTATGTATGTATGTATGTATGTATGTATGTATGTATGTATGTATGTATGTATGTATGTATGTTGTATGTATGTATGTATGCATGTGTGTACGTATGTATGTATGCATGTATGTATATAAGCCAAATGAGGATTAACACTTTCTACCTTGCATTATTTTCAGACAGTGGACGTGTTTGGGTCTTGGAGGCTTCCCAATCAAGAATTTGATTTGAAAAGACTCCAACCAACTGTGAAGCATGGCGGTATCTCTGAAATGGTGTGGTGAACTGTCACCAGCAATGGTCGTTCTGAGCTGATTGAATGTGTTGGCACCATAAACTCTGAAAAT
>NW_021836213.1:0-7500 GCF_006345805.1 Octopus sinensis
TTGAACCCGGCACCGCCACAACTGGAACACAATTTCCACAAAAATTGGTATACAAATTGTTTAATCTTCGGAGGCGAAGACACTCCCCCAAACAGCAGTTTTCACAATTATTTTAAAATTCTTCAAAAAGTATATTTTTAGTAGACACCATACTCCACTAAGCAACAATTCTCATAATTGAGAAAAATATTCACTCAACATAAACCGCCAACTAGGAAGGAGAACCCTAACCCCCAACCATAAGTTCTAACAATTCTGCGAGAAAAAAATATTCGCTCCATGCAGGCAGAACCAGAATTCTGAATCCAGTAGGACTTCCTGCCTGTACAAAAATAATTCTCAACGAAAATTCCCACTGGACCCAAAAAAAAAAAAAACAGAATCTTACCTTACAATGGAGCTTCAAAATTTTTCAATTCGAGACGGCTTCAAAAGCATGTCTCACCGCTTTGGTGCCGAACACCACACTTATTCGCACATGCGCAGTGGAAGCAAGCTTCTTACCACACAGCCATTCCTTCGCTTATGGCGTTCACGTAACTTTGCCTACGGAAATGGTTGTGTGGATAAGAGGATCACTTCACAAGGACGTAGTTTCGAGTTTCATCCTACAGTGTGGTACCTTCTGACTTGTGTGTCTTTCATGTCTTGTGAGAGGAATTGTACATGGAAACTCTATGTGTGTGTGTGTACGCATGAGTGTGTGTGTGTGTGTGTGGTGTGTGTGTGTTGTGTGTGTGTGTGTGTGTGTGTGTGTGTGTGTGTGTGTGTGTGTCTGTGTGTAGTTCTTTCCGTTGTAGTCTTTTTCTTTACAGAGCTATCTTCTGCATTCTTTGTACACACGAACAGTTTTTCTAGGATGCATTCAAGACTTTGTAATAGCATTTAATGTCTTGTCACTAACTTTTCTCTTTAATTTTCAGGTATATTCTTTCTATGAGTTGTTGTCTATAATTTTTTTTGGTGGGGGGTGTAATTGCTTTTTAAAAATATCAGTACATTAGCAAATGTTTACATTTTATATTTTACCTCCATAACTCACAATATAGTGTTCGTAGGAGGGTAGTGAGCTTGCAAAATCGTTAACACACCGGGAAAAATGCTTAGCGGCATTTCGCTTGACTTGACATTCTGAGTTCAAATTCCGCTGAGGGCGACTATACTCTTCATCCTTTCGGGGTCGATAAGTACCAGTTGCGCACTGGGTCGCTGTAATCAACTAAAGCCTTCCTCGACCTTGCTGGCTTTGTGCAAAAATTCGAAACCAGTAGGGTGCTTGTATGTATAGGATAACGTGTTGTTGTATTACCTCCTACCTTTCTAACGACGAAGAAATCGTTAAACCATTCTTGGTTGCAGGATTTACAAGAAGTTACACCAAATCTCCCTCCAGTGGCAATCGCATTTTTTTGGTTCAAGGTGGACGAATTATACTAGATTGCCTAATTTGCTCAAGAGACGTGGGATACGAAGCCATGAAAATAAAGTGATGGTCACGGCTGGAATGCCTTTAATTCCTAGGTCTACAACATAAAAGCCGACTTCGAATAAACATCATCAACAACAACAAACAAAGCAACTGTAATTTTTCATAAACCCTTCAAACTACAATCGTACTCAAGTATGCATAAAAAACAGAAAGACACAACCAAGTCAGGTCTTAAGTGGAAGCCCCTTCAATAGAACACACTTGTAATTGAACATTCTGCATTTATAATTGAAACTTGATAAGAAAAACAGAAAACCTTGTGTATAATACTTACTTTATTGAGGTCGTGCTGCAGAACGGCGTGTCGCTTAAAGGGGCGGCGTTATTATCGGTTTCGATTTCATCATAATTCAGAGTGCTGCTCCGTTTCTTGCTGTACATTCTCCAGATGAACAACAAAATGGCGACGACTACCAAACACCCACACACAGCAGCGAGAACCACAGCTGAAGCAAGAAAATATAATGAAAGAGAGGGTTACATACATACATACATACATACATACATACATATCCATATATCTATACATATATATATATATGTATATGTATATATATGTACATAATATATGATTATACATATATATATATATATATATATATATATATATATATATACATATAGAGTAATTATTTTATAGAAGGAGCTTCTACAGGACTAGAACTGTTAGTCCTGTAGAAGCTCCTTCTATAAAATAAATTACTCTACTCTGCAATGTATTGAGTACCTTATTTACTGTGGTTAACCCCGACTCAATCCGGGACCTACATATATATACAACATATATATATGTATAATAACATGCATATATTACATAACATATATACACCAACATCATACATAAATGTATATATATAAAATATATATATATTATATATAATATATATATATATATATGTACATAGATATATGAATATATATATTATAACTATATATATATATGTATATATAATAGTTATTCGCCATACTAATATGGCATCTTATAAAATAAGAATAAAGCTGTCCGCTTATTAGCTTCATGAGGTCATCGCCTTAAGTTAGCTATTTGATACACAAACTGTATCCATATAACCTTCGAACAAGGGAGGTCAGTCGCTCCACACTACTTGACCGGCAGCTACAGACGCGTTTCGGGGTATTGCCCCTTTTCAATGCAGCGTAGCCAGCCAGTAGGTGTCGCTTCTGACAATCTCTGTTCGATGGTTTTATTTACTAAGTTTCGGTGGAATACATCCACTTGTTTTCAATAATAGAAATATTAAAATTACTAAGTCTCTCTAAAAGAGAACAGCGGCAGCGTTCCCGGAAAATAATAGTTATCGCCATACTAATATGGCATTCTTATAAAAATAAGATATAATAAGCTGTCCGCTTATTAGCTCATGAGGCCATCGCCTTAAGTAGCTACTTGATACACAAACTGTATCCATATAACCTTCGAACAAGGGAAGTCAGTCGCTCCAACTACTTGACCGGCAGCTACAGACGCGTTTCGGGATATTGCCCTTTTCAATGCAGGCGTAGCCAGCCAGTAGGTGTCGCTTCTGACAATCTCTGTTCGATGGTTTTATTTACCTAGTTTCGGTGGAATACATCCACTTGTTTTCAATAATAGAAATATTAAAATTACTAAGTCTCTCTAAAGAGAACAGCGGCAGCGTTCCCGGAAATAATAGTTATCGCCATACTAATATGGCATTCTTATAAATAAGAATAAAAATAAGAATAAAGCTGTCCGAAACTAGGTAATAAAACCATCGAACAGAGATTGTCGGAAGCGACACCTACTGGCTGGCTACGCTGCATGAAAAGGGGCAATACCCCGAAACGCGTCTTGTAGCTGCCGGTCAAGTAGTGGGAGCGACTGACTTCCCTTGTTCGAAGGTTATATGGATACAGTTTGTGTATCAAATAGCTAACTTAAGGCGATGGCCTCATGGAGCTAATAAGCGGACAGCTTTATTCTTATTTTTATAAGATGCCATATTAGTATGGCGATAACTATTATTTTCCGGAACGCTGCCGCTGTTCTCTTTTAGAGAGACCTTAGTAATTTTAATATTTCTATTATTGAAAACAATGGATGTATTCCACCGAAACTAGGTAAATAAAACCATCGAACAGAGATTGTCAGAAGCGACACCTACTGGCTGGCTACGCTGCATTGAAAGGGCAATACCCCGAAACGCGTCTGTAGCTGCCGGTCAAGTAGTGTGGAGCGACTGACCTCCCTTGTTCGAAGGTTATATGGATACAGTTTGTGTATCAAATAGCTAACTTAAGGCGATGGCCTCATGGAGCTAATAAGCGGACAGCTTTATTCTTATTTTTATAGAATGCCATATTAGTATGGCGATAACTATATTTTCCGGGAACGCTGCCGCTGTTCTCTTTAGAGAGACTTAGTAATTTTAATATTTCTATTATGTATATATATATATATATATATATATATATATATATATATATATATTACGTGACCGACCAGCATCAGATGTTGCTACACATCGCTGGTCACAATGCGTTCGCATTGTTTTAGCCTTTGAATGATGCTAAGCGAGCAGGCCAACAGAAGAAAGAGTGAGAGAAAGTTGTGGTGAAAGAGTGCAGCAGGGATCACCACCCCCTGCCGGAGCCTCGTGGAGCTTTTAGGTGTTTTCGCTCAATAAACACTCACAACGCCCGATCTGAGAATCGAGACCGCGATCCTACGACCGCGAGTCCGCTGCCCCAACCACTGGGCCATTGCGCTTCCATACACACACACACACACCACACACACAACTATATATATTATATATAATATATATGTATATATATATATATATATATATGTATGTATATATATATATATATATATATAATATATATATATATATATATATATATATATGTATGTATGTATATATATATATATATATAATATATATATATATATATATAGATATATATAATATATATATATATGTTTTATAATTATAAACATAATTATAATAAGGGGTCAGCTAATTGCTTCACCAGAGTCGACTTCGCTTGTCATCCTTTCGGTGAATTGAAATTGAGTACGAGTAAAATTCTGGGGACGATGTAATCGACTAGTCCCCTTTCCCAAAACTTCTGGCCTTGTGCCTATAATAGAAAGGATGTATATTATATGTATGCATATATAAATATATATATTATATTATATATACATATATATATTATTTATGTATATATTGTGTTTGTTTGTGTGTGTGTGTTGGAGGGATGTACATATAAAATTATCAATGAAGTTTTCTAAAATTCATTCTTTCCGCATAAGAGTCAAATCATATAAACTTTTCTTTTTATATGCAGACGTGTTTTCCCATGAAACACCGGATTTTCCTGTATACAATCTTTTTCAATGGGAGCATAAGCGCTGCGCTACATATCATGGTGTAAGCATTGTGTTCAGGAGTGTAGTGGGAGGTCACAGATGGCTTAGCATTATTTAATCAAATACATATTATGCACTTTAGATCCTGTATTTGTAAATAAGACGTCTGCCGTAGCGGTGAGGCTGATATTTACATTTACAGCGTTGGCCAAAAGTCACCTAACACTAAATCAAAAACTATTCAATTCCAAGATCAAAATAAAATATTATTTTATATAAGACTTCGCTAATAAATACACAAATGTTGGAAGAAAATGGTGATTTTAACTCACAGCATTCAATTATTAGACATTCATAATTGGAATGAATGAGTAAAATTGAATATTAAGTATTTTATCGAATTTTGATTTACTGCCGGCAGACTTTTGGCCAAACCTATATATATATATATCCTTAAAAATCCTTAAATCCTTAAAAAGGTTTTAGCCCGAAGACCGCGGCCATGCTGGGGCACCATACTCTTTTATTCTTTTACTTGTTTCAGTCATTTGACTGCGACCATGCAGGAGCACTGCCTTTAGTTGCACAAAACCCTCAGGACTTATTCTTTGTAAGCCTAGTACTTATTCTATCAGTATCTTTTGCTGAACCGCTAGGTAACGGGGACGTAAACACAACATCGTTTGTCAAGCAATGGTGGGAGGACAAGACAGATACACAAATACATACATACATTTATATATATAATATATATATATATAATATATATATATATATATATATATATAATATAGAAAATAGTAAAGAGTGAAAAAACGACAGAAGGCTTAAATGTTAAAAATATATATATATTTGCGTCAATATGTCTGAAGAATATTAGAAAATTTTTTAAAAGACATATTGACGCAAATATATATATTTTTTTAACATTTAAGCCTTCTGTCGTTTTTTCACTCTTTACTATTTTCTATATATTCACCCACGTGCTTTCACAAACAACTTTCTTATCTATCTATCTATCTATATATATATATATATATATATATATATTATATATATATATATATATATATATATATATATATATATATATATATACATACATAAATATATATATAGTTAATCCAAACAAGAAAGCACAAAAAAAACACAACAAAGCGAGGACGTGGAGCAAATATAGTATTATTGGACGCTCAGGAAAGAAGGAAAGAAGGAGGGTTTAACGTTTCAAGCGGAGCTCTTCGTCGGAAACATAGGAGAAGGAAAGATCCAGAGAAAGGAAGACAGAGGAAAAAAAATCGCCAACGGTACACACGCGGTCACATTTTGAATATATCATCAGGTGTCTTGTGGAAATTTCGAACCTGGGTTCTCATTCCTAATTTACTTTTCGATCTTCTTCTTCTTCTTCTTATTATTATTATTATTATTATTATCATTATTATTATTATTATTAAACAGGTCATTGCCTAGAATCGAACTCGGAATCTTGGGGTTAGTAGCCCGCGCTCTTAACCACTATGCCCGTGAGCAATTATGCCCCTGTGGGATGAAGTTAAAATAATAGACAGAGAACACCACTGGAAAATACGAAAACTAAAAGAAGCAGCACATATGCTGGGACACAACAACCTCCTAAGCAGACCGAGTGCAGATATGAATAGCATATGGGAACCGACATTAAGGAAGGAAAGGAAGATATTAGATTTATATGCACTAAAATTCACTCCATTATTGCCCACGGGCATATGGCGTAGTGGTTAAGATTGCGGGCTAAGAACCCCAGGATAATAATAATATCAACAACAACAAGACACCTGATGAAGGCTGGATGGTATATCAGCCGAAACGTTGTGTTAACAACAAACAAGATGAGAACAAATATCCGTCAAATGTACATAATGTACATAATTCCTCATCTCTTAAATATAGAACGTTTTAATTTGGTGACTGTTTTAATTTTAAAGTCCCATCAATATCCCTTTAGCCATCGGTTTCAATATTGTCAACTTCGTCTGTTCCTGGTTTCTCATTCCAAACTGTTTTGGCCACCGCTTCATGCCTCAACAGTGGATTATTTCTGGAGGACAACCTCTCGTATTTGGCACTTATACGGTTGGTGTCTTCATTCTCGATTTTTGCACATCCTATACGTGCTGTTTTTTTTAACATTTTAGAAATAATCTTATGTAGTTATTTTGGTCGTTAGACTGTGGCCATGAAGAACTTTTAGTCGAATATGATCAACCCCAGGACTTATATTTTTGAAAAGACTAGTATTTACTCTATCGATCTGTTATTGCCCAACCGATATATTACGGAGACATGGATTCACCAGCACCAGTTGTTAAGCAGTGTTGTTGTTGGGGGAGGGGGGAATAAGCACAGATACTAATATACACACATATACATAACATAGATAGATAGACAGACAGACAGACAGACAGACATATAGATAGATAGATAGATAGATAGATAGATAGATAGATAAATAGATAGATAGATAGATAGATAGATAGATAGATAGATAGATAGATAGATAGATAGATAGATAGATAGATAGATAGATAGATAGATAGATAGATAGATAGACATAAGTAAATACGAGAGCGACAATACTATTTAAAATACCACCGTCGCTAGTGACAGC
>NW_021836213.1:12500-25193 GCF_006345805.1 Octopus sinensis
GCATGGCTAAACATGCCATACCCACACACACCCCTGTTCAATCTTCTGCTGCATAATACCCTCCAATTTTTTTTTTTTTTGCTTTTCTTTGCTTCCCTGGTAAGGTAGTTATGAAAGTGGGGGGGGGTGATTTTTTTTCAATAATTTAATCTTTTAAACTTTTAATGCTTGTTTTTTTTTTCTTCTTTCTTCTACAGTGTTGGTTTTTATATTATTTCACATTCACGTTACAAGAAAACGACGTTAAAAGAAATGACGTTAAACGAGAATTCACTGTACAATTGTCCCTCGATTTGCGCGATTTTTAATTTCTTTTGTTTTTTTATTGTCTTTTATTTGTTTCAGTCATTAGACTGCGGCCATGCTAGTGCACCGCTTTAAAAAGTTTAATCGATCAAATTTATTTTTAAAGTCTGGTACAGAACTGCGTAGTTATGGGAACGTAATCAAACAACCTCCAGTTATCAAGCGGTGTGAGGGTGGGGGTCAAATACTACCTCAAAGACACACACATACACAGATACATGCACACACACATACATGCATACATACATACATACATACATACATACACACATACATAAATATATGTATATATATTTATATGTATATCTATATATATATGCATATATATACAAACACACACACACACACACACACACATATATATATATATATATAATATATATATATATATATATATATATATATATATATATGTGTGTGTATGTATATGTATGTATATGTATAGTATATATATATTTATTAAAATTGTTTGATTCGGTTCTATGCGACTGAAAGTTTCGCAGGCGTCTAACAGATGCCCGTCTATTTCAGGCTACAGAGTACTGAATCGGTAGTCTATAGCCTAAAAGAGACGGGCTTCTGTTGGAGGCCTGGGAAACTTCATGTCACATAGAACCGAATCCAACTGTTTTAAATAATGAACTCCTATTAAATGTGCTGTTGAATGCTCTTTCTCCTGTTTGTCTTCTCATTCATATATATATGTATGTATATATATATATATATATATATATATATATATATATATATATTTCTTTGGGCTTCCACGTAGTTTCCGTCTACCAAATTCACTCACAAGACATTAGTTGGCCCGAGGATATAATAGAATCCATTCAAGGTGCCGCGAAGTAAGACTTGAAACCAGAAAACGCGTAGTCAGAAAGCAAGCTTCTTAATCGCACAGCCTGTCTGATTTTCTTAACCACAGAGAAAATCGCTAATTTGTGTGTTTTAGTTTGAGTGTATCATTTATAAACACTGCTTTGTTATTGCATCTTTTTTTTTTCCGTTTCGGTTTTAATTTTTCCTTTATTTTCAATTCTCTCGCATTGAGTTAGACCGCACGTTAAAGTAGCACTTGTATTTATCTTTTTATATTTCATTAAGTATTTTTGAGATGAAATAATATTGTTGCTCGTGGAAGATGATTTTTCTAGAAATGTAAATTAAAATATTTAATCAAATTCAGAACAAAACAGACTCAACAGAAAACTACGTAATAGTTTAATATAAAACGAAACAACTTAGAGAACAATACACAGAAGTAAAGAAAATTATAAAAGCTAGTGTAATCGCAGGATCTTCAATATGCTTAAAACACACACGTACGTACGTAGTAACTTTATGGAAACAATGGGAAAAAAACTATTATTTTCGATAGAAGATAAAACCACCGCAAAACAATTGCTAATACGACAGAATATGCTAATATGACAAAACAGTAAGAGTTTTTAATAAAACCAATGTTAAAAACTAAACATATAACCAGCCTCAGGTTAGATTATTGTTGGTAAGGCACGATGTAAAAATATTTTAAATCGAAGCTCTAAATATAATATCAAATTGCATAAAATAATTGGATGAAGCGATAAGAAAAACTGTTATTTCTAGCAGACATACTGGTTACCTATCATAGCGATAGAAAGTCATTTATAGTACTGGAAACTAACTGCTTGTGCAGGAAGGCCTGTGAGGGATGTTGAATATAATGAACCGTACAAACACTTATGGATGCATGTGATCCTAGTAAATAACATTTATAAATTGTTGCATGCATTTATTAAAAGCTGTGGAGAAGGTTCTTCAGATATAATTTTAAAAGCATGGTTGCTAGGTAGGACCCTTAAATCATAAATTACAGATCGTAGTGATGTTGTCGTTGTACACTACATAGCTTTGGCTGCATGGGGTTTGAGTTACTGTTGATACGTTTTACGTAGTGAACGTAACATATTTAATCAGATATATTTATGTGGTGAGGAAAAGGAAAACTTTCCATAATTCCGATAATCAAAGGACAAAACCCTGCACATATTTCGATCTTTTTATGTATTATCAATATATATATTTACATATTATCAATATTTATAGTACGGTGAACAAACTGTCGTCTAAATTACGCAAAAAGGAAAATATCACATCTCATTTTAACAGAAATATTTACCAAAATTACATAAAAATATCTTGAAATACTAAAGAGTAAATTTATTCAATAAAATCACCATTGTCTTCAACAATGGCCTCCAGACGACTTCGGAATCTCCGGTTACTCTTCTGGACGATCTCCTTGTTTAAGTTGGTGAATGCTGTCATAATCCTTGCCTTCAGTTCATCATTGGTGTTACAAAGAGTTTTGTTGGTTTCTCATTCAACTGCGTCCCACACAGGGTGAGGGTGCAATCTGGGGAGTTAATTGGCCTGATGTTAGGGGTAATGTGGTCACAGAAATTGTTTGACAGCCATGACTGCGTTCTCCAGCTTGTGTGACATGGTGCAAAGTCCTCTTACCAGACATAGGGTCTTCCAGCAGCTAGCCTCTTCACCTAGGGCAGCACTAATTCCTCCAGGTACTTGATGTAGGCTTCCGTGTTGAGTCCGAATCCGTGTTCGAAGATGAATGGAGGCATAACATCATCACTCCAAACACCATGATGTTGACTGGAGGTTTGATCTTTATCACTCTCGGTATATGTCCTCAGATTGACACCCAAACACTCTGAAATGTTCGTATTGAAGCTTCCGGCGTAAATGCTAAGCAGTACAGCATGTCGTTTCCCAATTTCTGGCTGAGTAAATTGCGTCTTTGTGCTGATTTTCTCACAGTCGGTGCCCAACTGACCCTACTACACTGTGTAGCCGACAAAATGAAAACAGACGGTGCACATGCACGAAATAAAAAAATTTAAAGTGGCGATAATTTACCCGTCGCATCCTGTATATATATTTATATATTATCAATGAAGTATAAACTGCACCATAGTAACAAAGAGTTTAGTAGAAAGATATATAATCTTATACGCTGAAAAATTAGCACCTTACATTGAAATTAAATATATCAGTTAAATTCATTTAATACACATTGTATTGTATTGCTTTGTTTTTTAAAGTGGGTCTGCTGAATGTAATGTATATACGTGGGTATTGAGAAACGCCGTCGAAAGCTTTGTTGATGTCAATTAATATCTGTGGTAAACCTATAAATAGCTAGGTAAGTGTATTTAATCGGGATCCGTGTTAGGGTTGTTTAGACTCATGTCAGCTCTGATCGAGCAAGACAATCACGAAAGAAGCCTCTCCCATGAAAATCCTTTTTTTTTTTACAAATAAATAAATAAATGCGCCCTTTCAAAGCCTAGCCAGGCTCATGGGCCCGGTTTCCCGGTTTCAATGGCGTATATGTTTCCCCAGCTGGACGGGACGCCAGTCCATCGCAGCGTTACTCATTTTTGCCAGTTGAGTGGACTGGAGCAACGTGAAATGAAGTGTATTGCCCACGAAGAATGTGTTCTCAAGAAAAAATTCAGCAAAAACCAAAGTTTGAAAATAAGACAAATGAAAATATACGAAAATAAAAAACGAAACTAATTAGTACGTAGGTAATCGTTTTTATTTTCGTATATTTTCATTTGTCTTATTTTTAAACTTTGGTTTTTGCTGAATTTTTTCTTGAGAACACATTCTTCGTGGTAAATGGCGAGTTTGACGTCTATATCTAGCATACTGGTTTTAATCGATTAATATCAATTTCTACCCTTATTTAATTATATATATATGTCTATATACCTGCCCTCTTTGTAATGCTGGCAAATGGAATAAGTATAAAAATGAACATTGTCAATTTAATTAAAAAAGAAAAATTCCATATGTGGCTGAAGATTGCTCTACATTTTAAAACTGATGTAATACTTGCATTGTTTAATTAAATGAAGTAGCATGAAACAATTGTACAACATTACCTTTGGATATCCTTGTTGCTTATTTTGATTATAATCACCCCATTTGATTTATATGGATAATACTATACCAAATTCTGGTCCCTTTAACTTAAGTACCATATTCAACTGAATCTAAATTTTTGCTGAACTTATATATACATATATATATATACACGCATACACACACACATATATGAAGGCATATATTCATACGTACGAAATACACAGAGACATACACAGGCGTACATACATTTATATATACGCATCGTTGTATCTTTCCACAAGTCGATGCATGAATGTATAACTTACTTTCACACACGCATGCTCTCAGAAATACAGGCTTACACAAACACTTATTTAGCTATATTTCGACTGATTAATTTAGAGGTTGTAAGTATGCATGTCTAAGATGAGGGCCAATTAACTGAAATTTTGCAAAGCGTTACATTATTTTCAGCAACTTTTCCTGATAGTTTCAAAAAAGAAGTGGGGGAATTATGTATTTAATTAAAAAATAACTGAAATTCATTAAAATTGAGGAATATCAGTTACTAATTAGAAACATAATTCATTTAGAGTAATTATATTTTGAATAAAAAAATATATCTAAAAAAACGCAAGATTAAAGTTTTTTGTTATGTTCTAAATTTATTTGTCTATTATTTTCCGAAATTTTATCTGAAATTGAAAAATACTTCTAAATTGTTTCAATGCAAGAATTCTTAGTGAATCAATATCTTTAGAATATTGTTTAAGTAATTTATCCAAAATATAGTGAATTTTTTTAATTGCATTAAATTCTATTCGATTATTTAAAATTAAGTGGAGATGCCCGTAGCAACGATCTTTGAAAGTGTTGGCGGTGAGTTCTGTTTTATTCAGTAATATCAAGGAGTGTCGTGGCCACCCGATGTATCATGGCCACACAACTCTTTTGAAGATTCAGAATTTCCTGAGTGAGCTTGAAGAGGGATTTGGGTTAAGATATATATATGTGCGCGCGCGTTTGTGTATTCATATATGTACATATGTCTATGTATGTATGTATGTATGTATGTATGTATGTTTGTATGTATGTATGCATGTATTTATGTATGTATGTATGTATGTATGTATGCATGTATGTATGTATGTATGTATGTATGTATGTAGGTATGTATGTATGTATATATGCATGCATGCATGTATGTATGTATATGGTTCAAATGTACAGAAAACGAAGGACAAAGACACATAAAGGAACAAGCTGGTATACTAGTTTGACGTTTGGGAAGAATGGAGAAGTGTTTGATATTTCCAGCCTACGCTCCTAAACAGATATGGATAGAGCCGCCAAGATTTTAAAGAATGATTAGAAAATTTCTTTTACACAGTGCCGAGCCTTGCTGGTATCAAAAAGAAAGATAACTCTTAGTTTAATATTTCCATATTGAGCTATATTAGAGCCAATGAGGTATTCCCTTATTCTTTTACTTATTTCAGCCATTTGACAAGGGCCATGCTGGAGGACCGCCTTTAGTCGGGAAAATCGACCCCAGGACTTATTCTTTGTAAGACTAGTACTTATTCTATCAGTCTCTTTTGCCGAACCGCTAAGTTACGGGGACGTAAACACACGAGCATCGGTTGTCAAGCGATGTTGGAGGGGACAAACACACACACAAAAATATATAAATATATACATACATACGATGGGCTTCTTTCAGTTTCCGTCTACCAAATCCACTCACAAGGCTTTAGTCGGCCCGAAGCCATAGTAGAAGATACTTGCCCAAGGTTCCACACAATGGGACTGAATCTGGAACCATGTGGTTGGAAAGCAAGATTCTTACCACACAGCTACGCCTGCGCTTGATCGTTTATCTTTGATGCCCTCAGAAATCGCAACACTCCGCATTGTCTTCGGTTGTGCGGGTAAAACTACTTAAAAATCTTATACATTATGAACGGCAATTCTATGAACATAATCAGAAAGGATTTTATAAGAATATTTCGATAATTTAGTCTAAATACAATATGAAGAGTGACAGCGATAAGCAGTGATGTGTACCAATACAAACTTGTCACCAGTTTAAATATGCTTAAAACATATTCGAACCTGTGAGAAAGTTATTCACTGTATTCTGTATATCTATTTACCCTCGTATATACTGATGTACGAAGTTTCGCAGCTCAAGGGAGGTCTTGCAAACTGTTTGACATCCTCATTGAATGATCTAGGACAAGTCGACTGCCAACCAGTGCAGCCAGTTCTAGCCAAGTTTGATCCAAAAAATTTATGGAAATCAGAGACGTGACTTCTCGTCATGCTGGTCAAATTGGTCGTTTATGGTTAGAGTATTCTCTTTCAAGGAAAGCCTTGTTTTGTTTTGCTTGTCGGCACTTTAATACTTCTGCTCAAGCTGATACTTGTTTTATTAAAAATGGATATTCTAATTTGCATCATGCAAAAGAAAAAAAAAAACAAAGGTTTAAATAAGCACGCAAACTCTGCATCCCATATCTCTTTACTTTATATATATTTCTTTACTTCTGCATCCCATATCAAAGCTATGGAAACATGGAAGGAACGCGAACAGCGTTTATCCACAACATCATCGGTGTCTTCAATTTTGCAAAATGATCATTTCAGCGAAAACCGTTATTATATCAGTTCCATTGTTGATATTGTTCATTTTCTTTCTGCAAACGAATTGCCTTTTCGAGGAAACGAAAATGATGCTTTTCAGGATCTTTATTCGGAAGATGATACGTAGCCTCGTGGTCTTTTTATGAAATTATTCCAGTACGCATTTGAGAAAGACTCAAAGTTAATGGAATGTTACAGCACGATTCCAAAAAATGCAATCTACACCTCAGCAGCAATGCAAAACGAAATCATCGAATTGTTGAGAAGACACAGTCAGCCTCGTGGTCGATGTTTATTTGAAATTATATAAAAATAATGTTTAAAAAATAATTGCATACATACATACATACATACAAACATACGGGAGTGAGTAGAAAGTTATCCGCACTTTTGCCAAAATTTTCGATTGGCCACACCGTTTTCAGGGATCCTGATGGATTTTTATGATTACGTTTGACACAGTATTTTTTGTTTGTTTTTGTGTGGTGGGGTGTTACAAGGTAACAAAGCTCTACCATGTAGAATGAATTGTGTGTGAGTAGATTGAGAAATTTAAACATGACCAGACAAACATGAAGCACAGAAAAGGAACAGGACGCCTGTCAACCTCTACCACTGACGTGAAGATTCAACAAGTTCGGGTGGTGGTTATGAAAAACTGATGAGTGACCATCAATGAGGTGGCATGTTCTCTGCAAATCAATCATGGTTCTGCATATTAAATCATCCACGACAAGCTTTGCTTCCATAATGTCTGTGCGAGATGGATTCCAAGAGAGCTTATCAAAGCACGTAAGTACAATCGTATGGAGATCGGTCAACACTTACTCAACCACGATGATGGCATTTTTTTTTTTTAGAGAGCATAGTCATAGGAGATGAGACCTGAATCCATCACTTCGAGCCAGAATCCATAAGGCAGAGTATTGAGTAGAAACACCAGAATCACCAGCGAAAAACAAATTCAATACACAAACTTCCACAGAAAATGTCATGCTAATCGTTTTTGGTGCGCAAAAGGACTTATACTAGAACATTACCTGGAAAAGGGGTCTACAGTCACTAGTATAGGCTATAGTGAAATGCTGGCGAACAAACTGAAATCAACAATTCGCACTAAACGCCGGGGTTTATTGTCAAATCAAGTGTTAATGCTGCACGACAACGCACACCCACTTACGGCCACCAATAAAGTTGAAACCATCGAAAAATTGAGAATCGAGTTGCTGAAACACTGTGCATAGTTCAGATCTCGCCCCTTCCAATTATCACCTCTTTGGACCGCCCAAATATCCTTTGCAAGGTTGTCGATTTGTTAAAGACGAAGAAGTGAAAGAAGTGTTACAGAAATGGATGCGCAGCCAACTGAAAACTTTCTTCGATGGAATAATCAAGATTATGGATCGCTGAAAGTAGATCATCGAAATCACTTAAATGTCAAAAAATCACGTAAATATACCACCTGCACTAACCCGTACTCCGCATACTGACAACAACTACGACTGACAATGAAAGTGTAGGTTGCTGGATCCCCATACGTCGAGACCGACGGGAGAGTCCATCATATATATATGTGTGTTTATGCATACATTATATATATATATATATATATATATGTATGTATGTATGTATGTATATATATATATATGTAAAGTGGCAGTCCAATCTTCCCTAAATTCACACTACTTTCTTGTATAATAAAGGATTATACTACATCCTGTAGTCCTCCATATTGCTAAAAATGAAGGCATGTTCATGGCTAGATATGTTTGACCACAGACCTCGTCAATCAGGACTCCTTTAAGGGTTAAAAACATGTACACGTGTGCATGAGAAGTTTGGCCTTCAAACACGTAAGGATGCGTCATATCATGAACCCTGGATTTCTATCTATGTTTCACTATCAAGTCCAATGGTTCTTAACCGGGCTCCATATGGCCCTTAGGGGTCCATATAAGGTTTTGTTGTTAAAATTTATCTGCAACCATCTGCTTATAGTTCTACAATATACGTGATATTTAAAATTCTTTTTAAAGTTGTATTACAAAACTACAGTAAGATTATATATATATATATAAAGCTACGATCTATATATATATAGAGAGATAGATTAAATGTCTATGGAGGTCCAGTTGAGTAAGATATAAATCAAAATGATTTATAGGTAAAAAAAAATGCCCGAGAACGACTGGTCTAGTCGTTTGACCACCGATTGTCAATGTACATAGTGAAGTGAGCACTAGTATTTTTAACTTCGTGAACACGGAAATGACTTTAATTAGCAGAGATTTATATTTCTGTGTGTGTGGATGGGGAGGTTGTACAGTATATATAAAGAACGAGTAAACAGCGTTCCAGAATGCGTGTCGAATAACTCAGCAGAAGTAAAAAAAGACAAGTGAGAAAAAAAAATATAACATACTAAGGGGAAGTATTCTGTCAACAATATTTCGTGAGTTGTCTCCCCTATCAATTATTTTGGATTGCGAGAATGATTCATTTGTGTGTCAAGTGAAAGCTATGACAGAAGCCACGTCTTCTTCAGTTTCTTTCTCACAGTAATAAGACTAACATCGCACTACACAGTCTACTACCACAGATGATGGTCGATATCTCTATCTGCGTTATATCGACCACAGTGCGTAACTGGTACTTATTTAATCAACCCCGAAAGGATGAAAGGCAAAGTCGACCTCTGCAGAATTTGAACTGAGAACTTAGCGGTAGACAAAATACCTATTTCTTTACTACCCACAAGGGGCTACACACAGAGAGGACAAACAAGGACAGACAAACGGATTAAGTCGATTATATCGACCTCAGTACGCAACTGGTACTTATTTAGTCGACCCCGAAAGGATGAAAGGCAAAGTCGACCTCGGCGGAATTTATCGACTTTGCCTTTCATCCTTCCAGAGTCGATAAATTGAGTAGCAGTTACGTACTGGAGTCGATCTAATCGACTGGCCCCTTCCCCTAAAATTTCGGGCCTTGAGTAGAAAAAAATTAATAAAAATAACGATAATCCTTTGTACTGGAGGCACAAGGCCTTAAGTTTATGCTGTATGTGAATCTGAGAAGGGAATATACTCTTTTACTCTTTTACTTGTTTCAGTCATTTGACTGCGGCCATGCTGGAGCACCGCCTTTAATCGAGCAAATCGACCCCGGGACTTATTCTTTGTAAGCCCAGTACTTATTCTATCGGTCTCTTTTGCCGAACCGCTAAGTGACGAAGACGTAAACACACCAGCATCGGTTGTCAAGCAATGCTAGGGGGACAAACACACACACACAAACACACACACTTATATATATATATATACATATATACGACAGGCTTCTTTCAGTTTCCGTCTACCAAATCCACTCACAAGGCATTGATCGGCCCGGGGCTATAGCAGAAGACACTTGCCCAAGATGCCACGCAGTGGGACTGAACCTGGAACCATGTGGTTGGTTAGCAAGCTACTTACCACACAGCCACTCCTGCGCCTATATGTTGATTAAAATTATAATTAAGTGATTCTTCAGTATTTTAGTTTACCCAGAGCCAGGAATTTTTCAGCTCATATCTAAATGTGTGTGTGGAGGGTATGTGAGTGTGTGTGTGTGTGTGTGAGTGTGTGTGTATGTGGGTGTTTGTGTGAGTGAGTGTGTGTGTATGTGTGTTTGCGTGAGTGTGTGCGTGTCAGAGTATGTTTGTACACGCGTGTGTGTGTGTATTTATTTGTATGAGTGCGTGTGTGCGTGTTAGAGTATGTTTGTGTCTGTGAATGCGTTGTGAGTGTGTGTTTGTGTGAGTGTGTGTATGTCTCTGTCATATTATGTTTGTATGTGTATGTGTGTGTATGTATGTGTTTGTACAATGGATGTATATTTGTGTGTGTTCACGTGTATTTGTATTTGTCTCCTCACCGCCTGACAACTGGTGTTGGTTTGTTTACGTCCTCGTAACGCAGTAGATTTCTGCCACAGAAAAACTGGGAGTAAAAGTACCAGACTTAAAACACAAAGAGGGGTCGAATTGTTCGACTAACCCTGCGGATTTCAATGATAGGAACAACTTAAACTATTATTTACCTTGTTTTGTTAAATCATATTTGAACGGTAAGAAACTTGCTTCTCAACCAGGTTTCTGGGTTCAGTCTCACTGAGCGGCACCTTGGACAAGTGTCTTCAACTATAGCCTCAGGTCAACCAAAGCCTTGTGAGTGGATTTAGTAGACGGAAACTAGAAGCCCATCGTATATAAGTGTGTGTCTGTGTGTCTGTGTGCCTCAGTGTGTGTGTGTGTGTGTGTGTGTATACTCCCTCCTCCCAAATTGCTGGCCCCGTGCCAAAATTTGAAATAATTATCATCACTTCTACTATTACTACTGAGGAGGCGAACTGATGGCAGAATCATTAGCATGCTGAACGAAATGCTTAGTGGTATTTCGTCTGTCTTTACGTTCTGAGTTCAAATTCCACCGAGGTCGATTTTGCCTTTCATCCTTTCGGGGTCGATTACATAAGTACCAGTTACGCACTGGGGGCGATATAATCGACTTAATCCGTTTGTCTGTCCTTGTTTGTCCCCTCTATGTGTAGCCCCTTGTGGGTAGTAAAGAAATGGGTATTTCGTCTGCCGTTACGTTCTGAGTTGAAATTCCGCCGAGACCGACTTTGTCTTTCATCCTTTCGGGGTCGATAAATTGATTACTAGTGAAACACTGAGGTCGATGTAATCGACTTTCCCCCTACCCTCAGACCTTGTGCCTATAATAGAAAGGATTATTAAGGTCGAGGCATTGATCGACGGACTCATTAAAGTGTCCGGGAAAACGCTTTGCTGTATTTATTCCAGCCCTTTTACATTCTGGGTTCAAATCTTGCTAAGGCCAACTTCGTGTTACATCCTTCCAGGGTACCACTGAAGTACTTCGGGATGACAGTATCAACTAATTCTCCCTCCTCTCAAAACTGCTGGCGTTGTGATAAAATTAGAAACCAGCTTTTGTTGTTGACGGCGACGACGATGATGATGACGACGACTATGATGACGGCGGCGGTAGTGGTAGGTTTTTTTTGTTTTACCTCATAAAAGTTGTGCGATGAAGGAGTTCCTGTTTCCCTTGTTATATAATATATTGATAAATTTGTCTTCTCTAAAGTAGGCTCGATCAGTGCAGTTTATTTTATTTCCATTATAGAAGCTGTGTAATTGTTATACAGCTTCCCCATTTAGGGGGGAAATAGATTTATTAAGTGCTATTTGTTTCTATTTTCAATGGAGAAATTCGTTTCAATATGTCTGCAGTAATGGTGGCGACAGAACATGACTCTCATAACAGTAGTGGTGGTGTGTGTAGTGGTGGTGGTGGTGGTGGTGGTGGTGTGGTGGTGGTGGTGGTTTTGGTTGTGGTGGTGGTTTTGGTTGTGGTGGTGGTTTGGTGGTGGTTTTGGTGGTTGTGTGGGTGTTGGGGTGTGGTGGTGGTGTTTTGGTGGTAGTGGTGGTGGTGGTGGTGGTGGTGGTGGTGGTGGTGGTGGTGGCGGTGGTGGTGCTTTTGGTTGTGGTGGTGGTTTGGTGGGGTGGTTTGGTGGTGGTGGTGGTGGTGGTGGTGGTGGATTAATAGCATAATAGTGGCGGTGGTGGTGATGGTGGTGATGGTGGTGGTGGTGGCGGGGCATGCATCTCATAATAGTAATAAGCGGAGATTGACTTCATTATAGAGGCAGTAGCGGTGGGAGATGGTTATTATAATAGCTGTGGGGAAGGCTGGGAAGGAATCTCATAACAGAGTTGGAAGCGGCGGCGGGAGAGGAATCTCCTAAGGGTGA